>NW_006783235.1:1128973-1140757 GCF_000442215.2 Lipotes vexillifer
GACATTCAGTGCAGGATTAGACAGAGTCATTAGACAGAGTCATTGAAAATTTGCCAGCATCTAACTAATTATCACATGGGATTTGAGGACTTCTGTTCACAGTGAGGCATAAATAGGGGTGAAAGTAACAGGGCCACATGGGACTGAAACTACCAATAGAAATGATCTACTCTAGTTTAGCAAAATGTGCCTGGCATAAGCTTGCAATTGTCAAAGCAATCATTTCACTAATTAAACAAGAGGAAGATGATATGGTAGAATTCTAGAAATGTATTCACCTATCTATGGTTCAAGTGTTATACCAGAAATGAGCAGACTCATTCTTCTCTTTCTGCAATTATGCAATTATTGCATCACATCAAGTCAATCGTTGTCAAAAAGGTTTTTGCTACTGGGAGTTGTGTCATCATCCCAGAGGAACATTTACAGAAGCATCTATCTGAACTCTTCACTACCACCAGAACTCTTCACTACTACCAGTGTCATACAATACACCATCACATCTCTATGCTTTGTTAGGCAGTATATGATATGCATGGATTTATATCATTCATTCATTCATTTATTCAACAAATGTAATATTGAATATTACATTAGGTTACATTAGGTTCTAGGCATTGTTCGAGGCCTTGGGAATAAAATAGTGAATAGAACAAAGTTCCTACCTTCACAGAGCTTTTGGTAGTTGAAAACAGATGATAAACAAATGTGACAGATAGTGATAAATGCTATGAAGAACAATAAATCAGAGTAAGGAGAATAGGATAGGAAGTGTGAGCAGTGGTGGAATAGGAGATTTGTGAAGTTTCTAATTTAAGTAGGTTGGTTATGGTGAGCCTCTCTGATGAGATGATGTTCAAACAGAGTGAAGGGTTGAGGGAGTGAACCATGTGGCTATCCATGAGATGAGTATTTCAGGCAGAGGGAATAGTAAGTGCAGAGGCTGTGCAAAATCAAAGCAGGAACATATTCCTGTAGTCAAGGAACAATAAGAAGTTTTATTGTGCACCAACTATATATATGTCAGGTTATATGGAAGGTTTAACAAAGGAAACAAAGATAAAGAAGCCCTTGCCTCCAAGGAACATATACCTTAATGCAGAAGATAAAAAGGTACAAAGTAGAAGGTGTCAATATAAAGAAAACGTTATGGTATTATTTCTGGCAGAATGGATTGGGAAACAAAACACTGATTAAAAACTGGAGTAACAAATGACATAAATGTATTTGCATCATTTGTATCATTGTATCCATATCCAAACATCACAGAAGGTTGACAATACCTGAAGTTATGAGTCTGTTCAAATTTCAGTATTGTCATGTGATATGATTTTGTTCCAGAGAGAGCTGCTTGTTTCCTGAGTAATTCTATAAACCTTATTTGTAAGCCATCTTTAAAATTAAGTAGCAGGGGCTTCCCTGGTGGCGCAGTGGTTGAGAGTCCGCCTGCCGATGCAGGGGACAGGGGTTCGTGCCCCGGGCCCGGAAAATCCCACGTGCCACGGAGCGGCTGGGCCCGTGAGCCATGGCCGCTGAGCCTGCATGTCCGGAGCCTGTGCTCCGCAACAGGAGAGGCCACAACAGTGAGAAGCCCGCGTACCAAAAAAAAAAATCAAGTAGCAGGTTTGGAACAGCCAAAAACAGTGTTCAGGGAAAGTATTTATCTTCTTCCTCTCTATTCTTCACATGCAGCACATAGAAGGAGATAGGGACATGATAGGTCTTCAAAAATCTTTTCTGAATGAATGGATACATGAGTGAAGAGAAAACAAATGCCCAGAGTTTAAATGATATTCATGAAAATGTAATTCTTGTCAGTTTCAGCATTAGTAAAGAGTACAGGAGTATTTGGGGAAAGCAATATGATGGAGCTGTAGAAAGTTATGTAACTCAGCACAGACAGATCAAACTGTCATGATATATTCAGGAATTGGGTGGCTCTTTTGTGCAGAGTTGGGATTGGCTTCACATTTAAATGGATGCCCTTTAAACAGCAGCATGCTTTGCGAATAGCAGTTGCAGCTGCAAAACCAGAGAATCATCCTAGCATGTGCAGCATGAAAAGGCCCATTGTTCACAAATAGGTCTTTCAGTCACACCCGCACATGGATCATAATATGTCATCAAGTATGGTGGATAACAATATCATATACACGTAGTGCTATGCCCTCCTTTCCAAGGTGATTATTTACCCACATTCTCTCTGGTTTTCTGACAGATTATATACAAAAAGTTTTCCTTGGTTCCACTGCAATTTACTTGAGGCCACAATTACTTCTACAATGATTTGATCAAAGTTTCCCTTGGTGTCTCATTGCAAAGCAGTTCCATGTTACTAGGAAAACAGACCCAAGCCTGAGTCTCAATGAATGTCACAGAGAATTAAAATTACCTCTAACCCCACCTGAGTTTGACTGAAGCCACAAAAACTGTTATGTTAATTTGAGATATCCATTTGCATGTAAATAATTTCAGGGTAATCAAAAGATGCCATGTTTTCCATTAGATTTCTATAAAAATATTCATCCTATTTTGGGCAGTGTTATGATGCTTAAAACGATAACCTTACAATATTACTGCATTGATTATATGTCACATTGATAGTTTTCATTCTAGTCATTTAATATTAATATAATTAAACCATATTTTATGATTCTAGAATTCATTAAAATTTTCATTTATTTGCATGTAATATCAATTAGAAATGAAAAATGGCTACTGAGTATAAAATCAGTGCCATAGTAAGCAGAAACTTCCAAACAAATGAATTCATTTTCCTTATCTCTAGCATGATATGTGAGAAACACAGAGAAATTGCCTAATTTAAAATAATAACTATTCTTCCACAGTTGCACTTCCCCTCCACTCTCTCAGTTCCTAGCACAGAAGCCAATTGAATGGGTGGATGCGTGAATGAGTACAAGTATTTTTGATTCCAAACAATTGAAATCATCTTTTTAGGTAGCATTCAAGTTAGGAAGTATTTCAGATTTATAAACCATTGTGTAGCCTTTTCTGAATCACATACTTCTTGACCATTTTTAACACTCTTGTCCTTCCACCTTTGTCCCACCTCTTGGCTGAGGCCATGTTCTTTTCAGGTTGATTTTAGCCTGGGATTTCTTAACCTATTTTTCTTGAATGAAACACAAGAATCTTAAAATTGTAGGCAAAATTGTTGAGCATATGTGCATTTGGGCATTGTTCTGGAGAGAAAGAGAGAGCCTATAGCTTTTATCAGTCTTCAAAAGGATGTTGTGTTCCAACACAAGAACTACCCCTAAATGACTTTACACATCAACAAAGTGTCTCTCACTGGGTTCTAAGTGCTTTTTTCCAGAAAATAATATTTTCCAGAAAGTAATAAAGTAATAAGTATGCCAGAAAATATGAACTATAGTTAGTTTAGAATATAAAATATGTTATCAGGAAAATGCTATTCTTATATTTCTTGGAACTGCATTTTATGCAGAATAAAATACACTTTAAAAATCCTTATCAGGTGCAAACATTTAATTAAATTTTAGTAAGAAGTAGTATCTTGCAAACTATTGAGTAATTATTATTATTAAATTTTAAACACCTTTAATAAACACTTCATTTCAATGCATTCTGAATGCATTTAGGAAGCCCACAAGTATAATATAATGACTATATACTACAGCAATTTATTTGCACATTAAATATAGTTCAATTGACTCAGTGCATACTTACTGAGGTCCTGCTTTTTTGTTGGTCTCTATGGTATATGCTAGACTAGAAGTACAATGAGAATAAGACACCACTCCCTTGTCTTCGGGGTTATAGTGTAGCAGAAGCCTTATTCTGAAGGCATACCCAGGACCCTATAAGAACCAAGGTCAAATGCCTAACAAGTCTTTGGCGCTTAGGGGAAGCTTCAAAGAGGAAGTAACTCCTGTCTTGACCAGTATCTCCCAAGGGAGATGGGATGGGGAGGAGGTGGTGTGAGATCAATGAACCAGCAGTAGGGGCAGCCAACATAAAAAGTCCAGACTGCCAGGGAGGTTGCCACCTTCAGAGAACTAAAGATTTCTTCAGGAGAACTGAAATGCCAAAGGCTTCTGTCTTTTATTAAAAGAGTTTGCTTGCCCCTTATTCAGAGGGCAATGGGGATCCACTAAAGACTTAAAAAGAAAAAAAAAAAAAAAGGAGATGCAAATTGGAGACAAGAATGCAATGCTATTCAACATTTAAAGTGTTTCGAAGTTAATAGCTGAGCGAAATTAGTTTGAATACTTCAGGCCTCTAGAATTTGTTTTCCATAATCTTCAGATGTAAGGAATGGCTCCTAGTCAATAAATAAGTGAAAAAAACCCTAAACTAAATTCTCATTTCCTGTTAAAGAAGTAGCTATTTAGCAGACAAAACCAAATAACACCGTCACAGCAGAGAAGAAAATCACTTGGGAATAGATGGCAGATACGACTGAGCTTTTCAAAAACAAAACAAAATAAAACCAAAAAGCCTGAGATGAGAAATGTAGTGCTCTGCAAGGCTAATACACAAGTGGGGAACATGTAGTTAATATTTTTCCTAAAGATTTTTAGTTCAAATTAAACAAGCATGTAGACAATGCTTTAGCATGTAAAAGATAAACTAGTTTTCTGAGTATGAAGTTGGAGAAAAGATATAATGAGGCAAGATCTTGAGCTCAGATCTGCTACTTACTTGGGCAAGTTACACCCTTGGGCAAATTACTTTGTTAACTTTAACCCCTAGATTCCACATCTGTTTAGGTTTTTGTGACATAGTAAGAGGCCCTTCATTGACCATTTTCATACAATATTTCTAATCATCACAATAGCACTGTCAAATAGACCCTATTATCTACATTTTCAAAATAAGAAAAACTTAGTAAAGTTTAAAATATTTACCTAAGGTTACATACTTAGAAGTTAAAAACAAACAAACAAAATTCCTAAGAGAAATATATACATGCATACACAAATATACATATATATATACTGAACATACACACACACATAGTATCTTTAGGGCATGGTTAATATAATTCCTCAGTTTTATTAATTTAGTTGATGACACAGAAAGACAAAAGAAGTTTCCAAAGTAAATGGGTGCTAGAACTTAAAAATGCTTTATAATTTTAAAAAGTGTTCTAAATTGAATTCAGAAACAAACACCACAGGCAATACAAACAAGAGTTCACTCAGAGTTTGACTCCTCTAGGCAAAATATAAACTTTACGAGACAAGGATTCTGTTTTGTTCATTGCTGTATCTTTAGCACCTCAAAGAATACCTGGCACATAGTTGTCCTTAAATAAATATATTTTGAAGAAAGTTATTTCCACAGGCAGTAAAATTTTAGTTAGATTCTTATATTGTAGGATACTACATTCAGACATTGAAATAGCCTAGAGTTAGAGGCAAACTGGGAGTCTCACAGGAAGAAGGGATGGTAAACAATAGGGAAGGCACAACACAGAGTATACACAGCACACAGAAACAAGAGATTAGAGGTCTGGACTAGGTAGACTGTAAGAATATACTTTTGGAGACAGGAAGGGAAAGGAGGAGGGAAGGAAGGAAGAAAAGAAGAAAATAAATATAAAATAATGAGGTAGGAGATAGATGGGCTCCAGGCTAAGCATTTACAACTGGCCTCCTGTTCACACCTCCTGGGGTGAGAAGAAGATGGACTCCAGGCCGGACATTCATTACCAGCCCCCTGTTGACATTTCCCTAGGCAAGAAACAAACGGGCTCCAGGACTACATATTTATGACCTGACTCCTGTCTATGTTTCGAGATGTGCACCTCAATATAAGAAACAGCAATAGGAATAGGGTAGATAACCAGACTTTGGGCACTTTTATGGCAGGGACAGAGAGGACCTAAACCCTGTTAAAAGATCAAGAGGTCATACATTTCCCATCCTTGGGGCAAGGGAGACACTACGCATGGGCAAAAACCTTCACAGAGTCAAAAAGGCAGGGGATGCCAGACCATAGTAAGTCCTGCTACCTCCCTCCCAGAGGCCTTTGCGATGAAATCCATTTTGACTGAGGAGTGCGTGCACACCCGGGGGAAGGTCCAGAGGCAAATTAGCCATGGGATCAAAGCAATATGACTGGCCCAGAAGAAGACAAAGACCCAGAAGACTGCCCCCTTAAAAAGGATATAAACTTCCCAAAGGCACAACTCTCACGAGTCTCCCGCTGAGTTTGCCTGTGCATCTTTTCGCATGTACTATGCTTTTCTAATAAATACTTTACTTTCTTCTATACCTTCCAACACCTTGTCAGATTCTTCATTTCAAGGTATACAAAGCACGGGGGATTTAGGTTCTGGCTGCTGACCCTGTGGTCTAGTGGTTAAGATCCTGGTTTCTATCCAGGCAGGGAACTGAGATTTTGCTTCCAGATACTGCTTGCTGCAAGCTGCCGCTTACTGCCACCTGCCACTTACTGCCACCTGCCGCTTACTGCCACCTGTGTCCGAAATCAATACTATGCACAGTTTAAGGGTTTACAATGAATAAACAGGTAAGCTAAAAATAATAAAAAAAAGAAGGGTGTAATAACACGCTAAAAAGAATGCTGCACTGTATGAACACACAGGAAGAAATGCCAGTTTCTCCCTCTGGCCATTAGGTACAGCACGTCTCTAGGAATATTTACATCCTCTCATTTTTAAATCCTAGAGTTAAAAAAAATATAGACTGCTCTACAATCAAATATTTTTTAAAGTTATTTTTTTAAAAATCGAAAACACCAATTGAGATTTTTTTAATAACTAATTTTAGAAATACTAAACCCCAACAATTTTTTCCTTTTCCCTTGACCAGTTGCCATTTACCAGTTTGCTGATAAACTGCATATTTATCAGGTGCAAGAATGGAGTCACATATAACAATTATTTTCATAACATGCACAAACATTTCAGTTTGCAAGAGACTAAACAGCAGACATTATTATTAGCTATATTTTCACTCTTTTTTTCTGAACTTTGATTTGATTTGACTCATTATTTTATTTAGTTATGACTTTTAATCTTGGGTGATTGAAAATATTAAAAGTATAATCTATTAATATTAATAACATAAAGTCGTATGGGTATAGCTGAAGCTTTCAACTCCCTGCCTTCAGTGAAGTCTCTGGCAGATGATGACCAAGTGACTTAACAGCAAAATACTATGGCTCTAGAGTCTAGCATATTTTTTTTCCAAAAAGCACAATCAATATATGCCAAAAGTGCTGTAATTTGCTTTTACATATTTCATATCCATTTATATTTTGCAATGCTCAAATCTGCATCATTTAGCTGAAATAAAGAATACTATAAATTAGTTTAGTAATTTATATTAAATTATCTGCATTAACCCCTAAAGGAAAAATTACCCAATTGATACATTACAGATGAGATCATTGTAGTTTTCGATGATTACAATACAGAATTCCATATCTCTCTCAGATAGTTCAAATATCTTCCATAATTAAAGCTGAAATAAGTTACCAAAAAGTTATGTAAAAGCATAGTTAGACAAATAGCTCTTCTGAGTTTAGCAGTGAAATGGGTATGATAGTCTATGCTTTTGATTTGGATTTCAAGGGAACATGTTAAGATGAATTTTTTTCCCTAATTGATTTTATGAGTTATTGACATTTGAATACAGTACTACTTTCCAATCAAAGGGATGAAGCTATGGAAGTTTGGAGCAACTGCAAATATTTCATTGATATTTAATTTGTCCTAGTTCATATCATATCTCTCCAATAACACTGGGTGCTTTGTGATCAGAGGCACCATTGGAGTCTTTGTGTTCACAATAATGTTTATTATGGTGCTTTAGTCCTAAAAATCACTCAGTAAATGCCAACTTAAAAAAAAAAAGTAATTACATATACGATGTTTCCAGTACAGATCTAACCCATGGAAGGTACTTAAATAAATGGTGAGGTCTTCTCTGGTGGCACAGTGGTTAGGAATCTGCCTGCCAATGCAAGGGACATGGCTTCAAGACCTGGTCGGGAAAGACCCCACACGCTGCAGAGCAGCTAAGCCCGTGTGTCACAGCTACTGACTGAGCCTGTGCTCTAGAGCCTGTGAGCCACAACTACTGAAGCCCGCGCGCTTAGAGCCCGTGATCCACAAGAGAAGCCACCGCAACGAGAAACCAGTGCACCAAAACAAACAGTAGCCTCCGCTCGCCGCAACTAGAGAAAGCCCGAGTGCAGCAACAAAGACCCAATGCAGCCAAAAACTAAATAAATAAATAAAATTATTAAAAAATAAATAAATGGTGATTATTACTCTTTTTCTCACCATCATCATCATCTTTGTCATCATCAACATCACAATACCATCAAATTTATACAATCCCTGCATTATTCTTAGGGATCATGTATCTTTCAAATAGGTCAGCACCATGGGGTTAACTTGTAACTTAGTTTTTGTTGATTTTAGATATTCTCTTAGGTGTATGGTTTTAGAACCTAGCAATTATTTCTATAGCTATTATTTAATATTATGTGATAGCATTTAAAAATACTCTTCAATAAAATTATTCATTTAATCATCAAAACAGTCCTATGATGTAACTACTATCATATTCATTTTATAGATGTGGAAACTGAGGCTCAGTTGTTTAAAACTAAATTTTAATTAAGCTAAGCAAAGTATTATTCAGACTCTCATAGAGTGCATGTTTGATTTTCATAAGAAAATTTAACTTCTTCTGGCTAAATTCTACAAAGGAAATAGACTGTATTTCTTTCTAAGAAATTTCTTATTCTGTCTTGTTTGTATTTCCTCACTTTTATTTTCTATATTTAAACAACACAATCTGGAAGCTTACATTTCTTTTTGATTGCTCAATCTTGTCATCTTCAGCAGACACACATCAGTCAGTCTGTCTAACTTGGCTGCTGTAACTTACTTACAAAAATCTGTACCAAGGAATCATACCTGCATGCACTTTTCAGCATGCTAGTCTTAAGCTAAAGAACTAACTCATTAAATAACCAATTAACTAACCTACTGAGTAACAAGAAAAATAAAAACCCTTAACAAGGAGTAGGTGATTTTTCCCCTCACCTTTGTCTTAGTACCGTGATTATTTTCTTCTGAGTCAGTACAAACTATGCAGGAAGCACCTGATCTTGCTTATTCACCTCAGGGTTTTATCACTGTACTTCTTGATTTCCACTCTCTGCCCTTGGCTGTTAAAATGAAGTACTAACATAAGGGGAAGACATGCTTTGCCCAAGAAAAGTACCCATCTATATTCTACTTCAAGATTTTTAAAAGTCCTTAATAGTAAAGAAAACTGATACAATCATTTATTTGTATATAAGAGAATGGTAACAAGGATTCCTTCCCCACATGTGTGCACACATACGCAAGCACATGCAAACACACACAGCCCACACACATACACACCACACAGAGCATCATAAAAGCCCAGTTCTAACTAATCTCCATGTAAACCTCAGGTTTTTATGACAAGTTCAACCTTCTTATTTTAAAGATGAGGAAATAAAAACTGAATATAAAAGACACACAGAGAAAGAGGAAGAAAAGACATGGACAAGTTAATTAACCCACATAGTTTAAATATTTAATCTTGAAATTATTGTAATTCTTTAGTAACTTTGCCTTTATTAAATATGAGTGGAATCTGAGATGTGATTTTTTAAAAAAATCTCTAGAAAAGGTCACTTAGATGGACCTCCAGCCTTGGCAAGAAAATGACTATCCATGGTGGGTGGGTGAATATTCTCAAAATTTTGAGATAGAGTATGCATACATCTTTTTATTTAAAATACATACATATTTCTGTTATTTAAACAACTTGACCACAGAAGTTGTGAAATAAGCTTTATGTTCATTCCCAATCCTTTCATTATGAATCCTTATTTTAAGAATGTCCTTTCTATGTTAACAGCCCTATTTAGACCCTACTCTCCACTAACTCTATTAAGAGTAAACCTATCAGAATTTGTTGATGTCCACTAAGGTAAAAGTGACTGATTAACCTACACAGAGCAAATTTATCCACATATGTATTGCAGAATGTTCAAATGTTAAAGTTGCCCCCAAACTGTAAGATCCTTTTGTTTGTTTATTATTTATTTATTTTTAAAATTTTTATTGGGTTATAGTTGATCTATAATGTTGTGTTAGTTTCAGATATACAGCAAAGTGAATCTGTTATACATATACATGTATCCATTCTTTCTTAGATTCTTTTCCCATATAGGCCATTACAGAGTACTGAGTAGAGTTTCCTGTGCTATACAGTAGGTCCTTATTAGTTATCTATTTTATATATAGTAGTGTGCATATGTCAAACCCAACTTCCAATTTATCCCTCCCTCACCCTACCCCCTGGTAACCATGAGTTTATTTTCTACATATGTAACTCTATTTCTGTTTTGTAGGTAAGTTCATTTGTACCTTTTTTTTAGATTCCACATATAAATGATATCATGATATGTCTTTCTGTGTCTGATTTACTTCACTCAGTATGACAATGTAAAATCCTTTTTAAAAAAAGCAGCTTCTGTCAGCAAATGAACATGAGCTCAGTTAAGAAAAATAATGTCAGTTCTATTAAATATAAGGAAAAATTAAGTATAAACTTGCTAAAGGCTGGAGCAGTGGGTTTGCCATGGAAATCAAGTTATACTCCTTTTCTGAAAGGGCAGAAAAATCATGAGATCAAGAAGGATGGAAACACTGCATTTCTTTTCTCTCTCATACTTCCACTCTCTAATTTTGAAGAAAAAAAAATAAGGATAGGTATCAGGGAAAAATGCAAGTAAAATGATTTTTCTGCCATGGGTAGCAGAAGGCTTCTCTAGGAAAGGGGGTTACCTAAGGTGTAAGCACTAATTAAGGATAGCTAAGGCGTAAGGATTAGACCAGAAGCTGCTGGCAGGAACTTGAAGGCTTTTCTGTAAAGATGGACTAAGTTTCAAAGTTAAGAAATAATTGTGCTTCGGTTACAACCTCCTGAGGTCCTACTTCAAAAAAGTTAGTTGTTAGAGAGATTGGACTTTGAAGCACAAAGTTCTGGGCTGACTGCATGAGAGGGATTCTATCACATGACTTGTTGACACTGAAGTAAAAGAGGGAGAATAAAATTGTAATAAAGGTGAACTAGACCGATTAGAAATGAAGTATTCTGCTTGATGTTTTGAAAAGCCTTCTCTTGAAGGTGGTACTCTTTTGGTACAAATTATGATTTACTTCTGTAAATTATAGGGCAATATTTTGGCAATACAATTTTAAATCTGCTTAAGAAAATAATTATGACTCTGATAATTTTATTTTTGTAATTGAAAAAAATTTAATAAAATTTTGAAAGGTTACTTTCCAATCACAATTATTACAAAATATTGGCTATATCCCCCATGTTGTAAAATACATCTTTGAGCCTATCTTACACCTGGTAGTTTATATCTCCCACTCCCCCACCCCTGTATTGCCTCCCTCCACTGGTAACCACTAGTTTGTTATCTATATTGGTGAGTCTTCTTCTTTTTTGTTATATTTTGTTATATTTTTAGACTCCATATATAAGTGGTATCATAGAGTATTTGTCTTTCTTTTCCTGCCTTATTTCACTTAGCATAATACCCCCCATGTCCATCCATGTAGCTGCAAATGGCAAAATTTCATTCTGTTTTATGGCTGGGTAGCATTCCATTATATATATATATATATATATATATATATATATATATATATATATATATATATATATATATATATATATATATATATATATAACTCTCTCT
>NW_006783235.1:1140767-1179963 GCF_000442215.2 Lipotes vexillifer
TCTATTCATCTGTTGATGGACACTTAGGTTGTTTCCATATCTCGGCTATTGTAAATAATGCCCCTGTGAACACTGGGGTCCAAGTATCTTTTCAAATTAGTGTTTTTCCCAGGAGTGGAATTGCTGGGTCACATGGTAGTTCTATTTTTAGTTTTTTGAGAAACCTCCATATTGTTTTCTACAGTGGCTGCACCGATTTACATTCCCACTAACTGTGTAAAATTGTTCGCTTTTCTCCACATGCTTGCCAACATTTGTTATTTGTGTTCTTTTTGATGATAGCCATTCTTAGAGGTTTGAGGTGGTATCTCACTGTGGTTCCGATTTGCATTTCCCCGATGATTAGTGGTGCTGAGCAGCTTTTCATGTGCCTGCTGCCATCTGCCTTTCCTCTTTGGAAAGATGTCTATTCAGTTCTTTTGCTCGTATTTTAATGGGGTTGTTTGTTTGTATGTTTTTGATATTGAGTTTTATGAGCTGTTAATATATGTTGGATATTAATCTCTTATTGGTCATATCATTTGCAACTATTTTCTCCCATTCAGTAGGTTGTCTTCATTTTGTCAATGGTTTTCTTTGCTGTGTAAAAGCTTTTAAGTTAAATTAGGTCCCATTTGTTTATTTTTGCTTTTATTTCCTTTACTTTAGGAGATGGATCCAAACAACTATTGCTGCAAGTTAGGTCAAATAGTGTTCTGTCTGTTTTCCCCAAGGAGTTTTATAGTATCCAGTCTTACATTTAGGTCTTTAGTCAAAGGAATCCAAATTGGAAAGGCAGAAGTAAAACTGTCACTGTTTGCTGATGACATGATACTATACATAGAAAATCCCAAAGATGCCACTGGAAAACTACTAGAGTTCAACAGCAAATTTGGTAAAGATGCATGCTACAAAATTAATATACAGAAATATGTTGTATTTCTATACACTAACAATGAACTCTCAGAAAGAGAAACTAAGGAAACCATCCCATTTACCATCACATCAAAATAATACAATACCTAGAAATTAACCTACCTAAAGAGGCAAAAGACCTGTACTCTGAAAACTATAAGACACGGATGAAAGAAATTGAAGGCGACACAAACAGATGAAAAGATATACCATGTTCTTGGACTGGAAGAATCAATATTGTTAAAATGACCATACTACTCAAGGTAATCTACAGATTCAATGCAATCTCTCTCAAAATATTAAAGGAATTTTTCACAGAACTAGAACAAATAATCTTTAAATTTGTATGGAAACACAAAAGCAATCTTGAGGAAAAAAAATAGAGCTGGAGGAATCATACTCCCTGACTTCAGATTATACTACAAAACTACAGTAATCAAAACAGTATGGTACTAGCACAAAAACAGACACATAGATCAGTGGAACAGAATAGAAAGCCCAGAAATAAACCCATGCACTTATGGTCAATTAATCTATGACAAAGGAGGCAGGAATATACACTGTAGAAAAGACAGCCTCTTCAATAAGTGGTGCTGGGAAAACAGGACAGATACATGTAAAAGAACGAAATTAGAACATTCTCTAACATCACACAAAAAATAAACTCAAAATGGATTAAATACTCTGTGAATTTTAGAGGACGGTTTACAGAAGGAGAAGTATATGACCAGGTCTAATTTACCCAAAATTTAGTTTAATTCACAGTTGCCTGGTTTTACAATAGAACTGAAATACAAGTTCTGGGTCATAAAAGGGATCAGGAAAGATGTATACAACTCACAGTGTGCTTTTCAGTCAAACACAGTGCCTTAAATTTTGGCATCGAAGAGCAGGCAAGGGTTTGGAGAAAGCCAATTGAGCCTTTCATTGTTTCTTTTCTTTCTTTCTTTTTTTTTGTTTTTTGCGGTACGCGGACTTCTCACTGTTGTGGCCTCTCCCGTTGCGGAGCACAGGTTCCGGATGAGCAGGCTCAGCGGCCATGGCTCACGGGCCCAGCCGCTCCGCGGCATGTGGGATCTTCCCGGACAGGGGCACGAACCCGTCTCCCCTGCGCCACCAGGGAAGCCTGGTATTTCCTTTTTTAATATTTTGGAAACAGTACTTAAGAAGGTCAAAAATAAATTTGTCTTCAGTTAGAAGCTCCTAGAAAACCTGAATGGTTGTATCATACAACATCCAAATATCTATGTCTCAGGAATGAATGTTTGGGTCTCCCCACCAAGTAATGAACCATGACCAGCTGAGATGCTTGCTCTGACCACATGACCATATAGAAATCAGAACTATAATTGTCATGAATATTTTATTTATTTTGTTACAAGTGTGTTTTCACATGTGAAAACACATTTGAAACAAACGCGTTTTCTGTCTTCTCTTATCCTCTTATCATGTAACAGAAGATGCATTTACTTTATATTATAGTATTCAAGTATTGTTAACTTTACATCATAATATTTAAGTTACAGGATGTCAAGGAGAAGAGTAAGCATCACACAAGGACTTTGCATCCTTTACTTGAAAAATGGTTAGCTATTTTCAGTTGTATGCAGGCTAGTTGTATCATGTTAGGCAGAATTATGATCTTATTATTGTCCTTGTTGAGAGATTAAGTATAATTTAGGAGATGCATATAGGTGACAAGGTGACAAGGGGTAGATTTGTAATGGTTAATTTTATGTGTCAACTTGGCTGAGCAAAGTGCCCAGATATTGGGTCAAACATTACTCTGGATATTTCTGTGACAGTGTTTTTTGAATGAGGTTAACCTTTAAATTGGTAGACTTTGAGTAAAGCAGATGGCCTCTGCTGTGTGTGAGTGGGCCTCATCTAATCAGCTGAGGCCTTAATAGAACAAAAACTGACCTTCCCCAGTCAAGAAGAAATTCTGCCAGGAGAGGGCCTTTGAACTTGAACTGCACCATGGCTCTTCCCTGGGTCTCCAGCCTGCCAAAACACTCTGCAGATTTTGGATTTGCCAGCCTCCATTATTATCATGTGAGCCAATTCCTTAAAATAAATCTGACTCTCCATATATAAATACACATTCTATCAGTTCTATTTCTCTAGAGAACCCTGACTAATCATTCTCTAAACCACAATTTCCTTAGTGGAATCTCCAAATCTTGTCTTTTTCTTTTCATTAAACAATATTCTTGAAGACATTCTGACAATTTAAGGTTGAAATCTCTTCAAGTGGGAAAATTAACTACAGTTCTCTCCTAACTTACCCCTTGACCCCCAAAAACCTCACATCCCACCCTCTATGATTAAATATCACATCATTTTATTTACTTCTGCAAATACTATGCTTTTTAAATATGCTTTTAGCTTAAATATATTTTAAAAATTATCTAGAATGACTTATTCAGAGTCTCATCTCATAATATCTTGATGTGCTTCACTGACATCAGTCTGAATGGCAATTTCAGTGAGAAGCTTCTGTGAATAAACACTCAGAAATTAATTTCAAAAGCTGAAATTCAGAGGTGAATTTTGGATGCTAAACATAGAGCTTATTCATGAAGGAACAGGTTATGAGAGTAAGCCACACAAATTCTGTGTGGCTTACATGAAATGTCAAAAGTCATACTGCATTCATGAGGCAACAATTATGAATAGAAAACTGAAATAGAAAAGCATTAGCTTCCCCAATTAAATATAGAATTAAAGTGAATAAGACAAGTGAGAACCATTTTCAGCTCTGACCACTGTCTTTAATCTTCTGAAATGCTTGCTCACTAATGATCAAGATAATGGGTAAAGCTCATTAGAGTTCTACCTGAGAAAGGAAACATCATAATCAATGCTGAACTAGATTTAGCTTAAAGCATCTATGTAATTGAGACCCCACATGACCTTTACATTTATTCATAGAGAACTTTCTTATTATTGTTAGTGGCCCAAATCCTGGCTTAAATATAACTTGCTCCCAGGCTTTCAAATACATAAATTATAATATTTTTTAAAGTACATACTTGAATAGAAGTTATATACGGAAGTACCAAATTCCAATAAAATAGGTTGTTTATCATTTCATCCAAAAAATATCTACATAGTGCCTACTTAGTGCCAGGCACAGTATGAACCTCAGTGATACACTGGGAGATGAGATGGAGTTAGTCTTTGAATAGGCTTATGGAAGATGCAGACAAATAGATGATTACAGTGCAACACATCCAGATTCCTTATCATAATTTACAAATATTTATTTAGTCTATCTGCCTCTGTGACCTCACCTTTTAGACTACCTCCATTGTTCATGCACACAAGCCAGATTGGCTTTTGCAATGGCTGTTTCCTGAACCTACAATTATTTTTGTAGATATTTGCTTGGCTAGTTCCCTTATTCAGGTCTCAATGCAAATATTATCTTCTTTCTAGACTGAAATTGCTGCGTGGCTATGCTATTTTTTAAGTGACTACTAGGGAATACTAGGTATGAAAGATAAGAAGGAATCTGAGATGTGGTAGTCTAAAACACATTAAAAAGATAGTTACAATATACAGCACTTTCTCAAGATCTGAACTGAAGTTTCACTTTGTTTCGTTTAGGGAGGGTAAACTCTTCTTTGTTTGAATTTGTAAATTCCTTTTCAAAAAAATTGCTAGTTGTATTGCATGGCCTATTTCCCGTTTTTTGGCATCTTCTTAATTTGTTGATACTTTATTAGCTGATCATGCAGTTCATTAGGAATGTTTCTTGGTGAGTAAAACAGAAGAAAGCTACCTCAACTTATTTTTGTCCAGTTAACTGCTTGTTCAGTTAACATTACATGCATCAAGAGTGCGTTGCTTGACTGTGGTTATCACTTTGTCCTTCCCTTAACTTCACCAGAGGACACGCCAGAAAGTTATAATGATTGCTCAAAGGCAGTTTATATTTAAGGTTTTATAGCTTAATGATTATCTTTATTTATTTATTCATTCTAAAGATAAATAAAAATTAGAGATTGAATCGCTTGTTTATCACTCATCTGGAAATACTGAAGATAATAATTTTATCTTTAAGTCTGATTTTTTCACATATATGTACCTATTTAACAATAACATTATATAGGGCTACTTCTGTGCTTTACAAATTCTGTACTTAGTATAACGGAATTTTAAAAATTGCTAATTTTTCTTATTAAAAGCGTGTGACCTATGTAATATACTTATATTCATATGTAATTACCAAGTATTCAATAGCAGGTATGCAAAGGGAAATGTTCACCTCCCTCTATTTCTGCTCCCCAAGACTTCTTTTCTCCAGCAGTACTGAAGTATTTGAACATTTCTTTGGTTATTAAAATATATTATCTTAAACTGAATCATTAAGCTCATCCTTCAGGGTCCAGAAAATGCAACATTTGCTCTTTCAATGTTCACTTAAAATTTCACCTTCTTTGTGAAAAACTTTTCCATCCTTTCCATTTAAATTTAACTGTTTATGATCAATGTCCTCTTTACATACTTCTATCTCTACATTTATACAACGTTAGCACACTTCTTGGTCAACCTGTCTTTTTTTCCCCTCTTAGAAATGAAGCTTCTTGAAGATGAGATTTTACCCAACTCATTTGGTAGGCACAGCACCCACTGCAATGTTTAGCAGATACACTTCATAACAAGGTGAAACATTTCAGCAGCCAGAATTCCAGAGAGAGCTTTTCCTCATGAGAAAAGCAACAGACTAGAGAATAGGATACTTTAATTCCACAGGTACACTGAAGTGGGAGGGTCATGTGTGACATCTAGAAGATTTTGGTAAGAGAGGGCTGCATGAGATTCATAGGACCAGGAAGGAGGACACCAAAGAGGAAAGAGCATAGGGTGCAGGGTGGGCAGTGGAGAGGGAGAGGAGTAGCTGCCCTAAGTGTGAGACTTTGGGATAAACAATATCCAATGCCACTGTAGGAAGTTTTGCCATGGGAAAAGCTGCACAAACCCTATATCATACCTCCATGAAATCTTTAAGATATAAATTGGTAAAATGCACTTTGGAACGTAATACATACAGTGAATGTCTGTTGAACTCAGTAATGTGAACTATTTCCCTGCTCTAGAGCCACCTAAAATTAGTCACTTACTGTTCTTCACTCCTGCATGTTTCTATAGCATGCATCACACTAAATTTTATTTTTGGTATTTATTTTTAATTTTACAAATATTATGATATGAGAAATAATGCTGAAGTTAACTTTTACCATCACTCACATACCTAGCTCTTTCCCCACAAGGAACTACTATTATCAGTTCATGTATACATTTCTGACTTCTTACTATGAATTTATACACACACACATACCTCTGTAAATATCTTGATTTGTTTTTATAGATATTTTTAAATATAAGATATCTAGTGAATATGTTCTACAAACCCAAAGAAACTTTTGTCCTATTCACTCAAATTCTTGCATAGTATTACAATGTAGTTTATTTAGCCATTACTGATGGAAGAACATTTGATTTGTTTCTCTATTTTATCTAATGTAAACAATTCTGCTGTAAAATAATGAAATGGCCTTCTGTATACTTGTGCAGGTATTTTTCTAGAGCATATACCAAAAGCTGGTTCCAAAAGAATATGCACCTATTTTTAATAATGCTATTTACTACAAAATTTCCTTATACAGTGGCTATAACAATTTTTTATCTATCAGTAGTGTAAGTGCTCACCTACTTCCTCTTATTCTTTCCAATACTTAACATCCTTATTACATGCTACATTTTAAAAATAACATTCTCTATTTTATTTATTAACATATCCCCTGTGCCTAACATATTTTGGTTATTGGGTGTTTATTAAATACTTGTTGAATAAATTAATACATTTATAAATGTGAGAAGACTACTGTGAAAGGATCAAAGGCATACTGATAATGTCTTTCATGTATTCTTAGAATCACTACAGTTAGTCTAGGAACAAATACTAATAAAATGACTAAATATATCTGGAATATAGCTACGTATCATATTTTTTAAATTGGATAATTGAAATAGTATAAATATCAGAACATATAAATACTCACATTTGCCAAAAACCTGTGATTCCATAATTTAAAAAATGATTTTTGGATTCTGAAAATAAGACAGCACTATTATAGGAAATCAAATATTACAGAGAAGTAGATTTTCTGAGTCCAAGATTATAAAAAACACTGAAACTAATTGGATAATAACTCTAATGTTTGATGATCCTTATAGACCTCATTCTTAAGGAAACAGTTCAAAAATTAAAACTGGGTCTTGCCTGGTGGCACACTGGTTGAGAGTCCGCCTGCCAACGCAGGGGACACGGGTTTCTGCCCTGATCCGGGAAGATCCCACATGCCGCGCAGCGGCTGGGCCCGTGAGCCATGGCCGCTGAGCCTGCGCTTCCGGAGCCTGTGCTCCACAACGGGAGAGGCCACAACAGTGAGAAGTCCGCGTACCGCAAAAAACAAAAACAAAAACAAAAACAAAAATTAAAACTGAATTCCAATTGGGGAAGGGTATGACACCTGAGATAGAGTTTTTAAGTGTCAGGTTATGCTTTCTTTAAATTCCTCAGTGTTTTCTATTAAAAATTAAGCAAGAGAGGAATTCTAAAGATTAATTAAATCTACTGGTCAATAAACTGTGCTTTGACTCCTAAATATTAAACTATTGTTCTTTGATCATGTCAATAAGCAGATGACTCAAGTAATTATATTCTTATGGAATTCAAAATGTGCAGAAGATTTCAGTTAAGAATTATCCTGGGTCACAAATATCACGCATTTGAAAAAAGTTTCATACAAATACGTGGCAGATAGCTATTTACAAAGAGAGCATCAGCACAAGGGGGAAGCAATTATCCATAGAATTTTTGTATGTTGACATCAATTCATACCTAATTACCTGAAAAGAGAAATCAACTCAAAGTCTGTGCCATTAATTGACTAGCTTTCCTGAGTTTCAGCTATAGTGAAAATCTTGAAAAGAACATAACTCTCTGCCTGTCAGCTACTGTAAGAACATATCCCCAAGGAACCCATTTAGTACTTTAAAAATGTTCTCCATGCAGAGATTTCCTTTTTTACATAGGCACTTATATCTTTAATTCTCTACAAGTCCCTGAAGATTAAGAGAAGGTTAATACTTTCATCTGAGATGATGGCCTAGTGCTACTGAGGTTTTGATTTTACAACTGAGCTTCTCACCTGAATCAGCATTTGTTTTATTTTTCATGGCATAAAAGATTTGTTTCATATTTACAGATAGGGATACTAAAGTAACCCTCCATTTTCTTCTTGCAATACTCCTTTTTTAAACTTGGAAACTAGGCTTTCCTTTTGATGTATACTTTTAATTCCCAGTAGTAATAAATGTGATAATACAATATATATAGGCTTCAGAGGCAGTATACATATTTAATGGAAATGCTGGAATAGCTGGGTTCACTACTTATGCAGACAATTTCAAAATTGCTGACATACTGAAGCCATGTTGTCCACCAGATAGAAATTCATAATTTTTGTCCATGACTGAATTGTAATGTAGCCTGTATTTGGCCACAGTGTTACTACTACCTTCAGAAGTCTACTCCATCCTTTTTCTTTCAACAAAAATCATCCTAGGCAAATGGGTTTCTAAATCTTCTAGTAGATATCAAGTTATAGAGATGTGGACTTGGCTTCTTTGAATAAATTTAAAGATTACCCAATTCTATTGCCACACACTCACACACATTGTCTACTTTGCTAAACTCATCTTAATCCAACATTGCTAAAATTAATTATAAAACTGATTTAATTGCATGGCAAAATGTTAATACACCATGGAATATACAGATTATCAAAATACATACATAAACATGATTGCAAGAAATTGGTAAAATATTTCACTATTACATAGAAGAAATAGGTATTTCAAGTACTATTTCTCCATTTCCACATATATTTTCACATTCTTCATGCTTCATATGTAATTCAGGTAAGTAACACATTATACTTCAAATATAGAGATAACTTTAAATGGATTACATATGCTGGTGGTTGTTAAATAGTCCTTTCCTTGAATCTCACTACATTAAAAAAACATCTAGGAACACATGAAAATCCACTTACATTTAAAAAACATTAGATATACCCTGCTATTTAAAATTTTTGCCTTTAAAACTATATTCAATTGATCTCATAATTTGATGTAGATAACTTTAAGAAATAGTTTTATCAGTCATAAAGTTTCTGAATGTAATAATAAATAACTCATGCACCTGTTTTGAGTACTTTGTCTTTAATTAATTAAACCAATGTTAATTAATAGTCCAATATTTGTTTTTAAGTAAGACTAATAAATACAATAGAGTTATTTCATGAGAGATGATTGTGGAAAAAATGAGAGTGGTAAATTGTGAGCTGACATCTTGTCATGCTTCATAAAATTCATAGAAAATGGATAAAAGCCCTTTCCAAGTCCTAACAAAAGGGAGAGTAAAGAATAAAACTCCTTCTTTTTCATATAGAAGAAAACATTTATTTTATTTGTATCAATTTATTAAGGGGTTCCTTCTACTTTTACATTTTGCCAACTCCAGTGCAAAGGTCAGGAAACTTATCTGGATTTGTACACCCTATTTTACATATGAATAGTTCTATGTTAATGTCACTTGCCATATAACACTTTAATCTGTGTTTTCAAGGTGTCTTCTTTTTTTTTTTTTTTTTCCATTATTTTGTGAGCTACTTGGAGCCAGGAACCTAGTCTTGGGCTGGAGAGGGGAGTAGGAGTCAGATGGTGTTGACCTTTTCAGCCCCCTTCAGGTGGTTAGAGTTATTCTAAGAGCAAAGGGGATAGATTAGAATAGGTTAATTAGAAAAGTTAAATGAACTTTCCAATCTGATTTTCAATTAGGAAAGTTCAATTCAGCTACAAGGAAATATGTGACCTACCTAATCTAAAAATAAATTGTTAAATGAATGCTGGTATTTAATAAATATCTGTAATATGTATGAAAATTGATAATAAAACTATAAGAGTAGAAAACAAGTTTTAGATTGGTAAAAATAATCAGAAATTAGAAAAATCAAGTTTTCTAATAATCCTTTAATTAACATTTTTTCTTATAGTACTCATAGGTTAACTAACTCATGGAGATGACTGCATCTCTGGGTTAAATAACAGGTGGTAATTCAGTAAAATAAAATTATACCCAATTATTTGGCTCTGAGGATACCATTATCATGATCACTACAAAGCAATATTAAGCTCTGCATCAGAAAATCATTCTCAATTTTATGTTAAAATGTTAATCTATTTCTACTGGACCACTGTACTTCTTTTTCTGGGAAAGTTCCATAGTTGGGCTTTAGTATTAGAAAGTGTCCTTCAATTTGTATTATATTTGTAGTAAACTAAATATAGTAATATTAAAACTAACATTTTCTTTCGTAATTTATGAGCTACATTAACTCTGTTTTTCCATTAACATTCCATTAGAGAAATTATTTTCTCTTTAGCTTTAAAGCAGAATGGGTAAGATCAAATATGCTTTCTAAAGGTGTGACTACGGAGAATACTCCTTTGATCCTCACAGAGCAGTTGGCCCAGATTTATGTGTAGAGTGGCCAATCAATGAATTTATTTTGATATTCAACTCATTTTAATTGCACACAATCCTTAAATGATAAAAGAAGTGTAGTAACTGATTAAAAAGTTGTATTTTTCATAAGCCCCAATCATTCTATTTACATTAACTTAAAATTCTATACTGTGCTATTCTATTTCATACTAAATGTCACTTTTGAATAATATATGTTCTCCAGAGTCAGCAGTTCAAAATTCCAGTTAGAGCAATTAAGCTGTTCTAGCTCCAGTGGTAAAGAAATAAATACTACAGCATCATTCCTTGAAGGATGATAGTAAATGGACACAGTCATCAGAAATCACCTGATATGCTTGTTAAAAAGCAAAATTCTGCACCTCAGCAAAGGCCTCCTGAGTCAGCATCTGTGGTGGGTGGAGTCTGGGATGTACATTTTAACAGAGTCTATAAATATCAGTTGTAATAATGGAATAGAACTGTACCAATATTAATAGATATTTCCTTAAGAGTAGGTGATATTATAATAATTATCTAACTTTTCTTCCCCTAATATGATATTGACCGTAAAATTAATTCCATAGGTACTTAAATTCTTATTTTGAACCTCATTTGATTTATTATCTACATCAGAAATGAAACTTCTGTTGACCACCTCCTCTGTATGGTCCTTTTAACTCCCTCACACTTCCCCAAGCCATTCCCTATTTTGAAAAGAAGGCATGGTAGGTAGAAAAATGGTTCCACAAAGACATCCATGTTTTGATCCCTGGAACCTGTGACTACAGGTTACAGAGCTAAAGGGACCTTGCAGAAATGAATAATGCTAAAGACTTTGAGATGAGATTATCTTGTATTATCCAAGTAGGCCTAATCTAATCACATGAACAAATGAAAGCAAAGGAGCTTTACTAGAAGTGGTCAGAAAGGGAGAAGTATCTATGGAAGAAAGGCATAAGGATGCATCTGCATGTTGCAAATGGCATTATTTCATTCTTTTTTATGGCCGAGTAGTATTCCATTGTATACACGTACCACATCTTCTTTCTCCATTCATCTGTTGATGGACATTTAGGTTGTTTCCATGTCTTGGTTATTATGAAGAGTGCTGCTATGAAAATAGGGGTGTATGTATCTTTTTGAATTACAGTTTTGTCTGGATATATACCCAGGAGTGGGATTGTTGGATCATATGGCAATTCTATTTGTAGTTTTCTGAGGAACCTCCATACTGCTTTCCATAGTTACTGTACCAACATACATTCCCACCAACAGTGTAGGAGGGTTCTCTTTTCTCCACACCTTCTCCAGCATTTGTTATTTGTAGACTTTATCACAGCCATTCTGACTGGTGTGAAGTGGTACCTCATTGAAGTTTTGATTTGCATCTCTCTAATACTTAGTGATGAACTATATCCAATAGCCTGTGATAAACCATAATGGAAAAGGATATAAAAAAGAATGTATATATATATATGTGTATATATATATATATATATATATATATATACACACATATATACACACATATATATATATGTAAAACTGAGTCACTTTGCTATACAGCAGTAATTAACACAAAATTGTAATTCAACTATACTTCAATTAAAAAAAAAATCACCTCAAAAAAAGAGATACATTGTTGTTATTTTTTAAGCTGAAAGAAGGGGACCAGGAGCCAAGGAATGCAGATGGCCTCTAGAAGCAGGAAAAGGCAAGGAAAATAACAAAACAGACCTGGGCTGCTGGAAAGGGATGAAGCCCTCCTGATATTTATTTTTAGCCAAGTGAGAGGCCTACCAGGCTTCTGATCTCCAGAATTATAAGAAAAAAAATTGCTGTTTTAAGCCACTGAATTTATGGTAATTTATTTTGGCAGAAATAGAATATAGAAGGCATTGGCTATGTTTATTTATTTAGGATAAAAGTACCTGTATGACTGGTATCTATCATGAGAAAAAGATATTCTAGTTATTATCAATTCAGTTTTCAAATTTTAGCTAAGGTTATTAGAGATTTACAAAATACACATTGCATGTAACACACAAAGGTATTTAGAACTGAAGGCTATTACCAAAAATATCTTTGTTGCATACACTTTTAACTGCTGAGACGCTGAAATAGTTTAATAGAAATAATCTTAAAGTTGATCTAGATCATTTACCACTTCTTAGCTCTGGTTGTCTTAGACAAACAGTCCCCCTTTCTGTGTACATCATTCTTTATCTGGAAAATCAATATGATAATGCCTGGCCCTCATCCTTAGGGTCTCTGTTTGCAATTACGAAAAAGCCAACTGATGAACTTTAAAATGTCCTGAAAATATATTTTAAAATATTATAGTAAAATATCCATGGGAATTAAATTACCTCAAAATAAATCAATGTAAAACGAAACAACAGAAGGATTTTCTGTGCGTCCTATACTTGAATACATAGGCACAATAGATCTTAAGCTTCTTGGTCACTCCTAGAATCTAGAAGTAAATTTACTAAATAAATGATACTTTTAATAACTCATTTTTTCTGGAGGTTGTCTTAAATTTTTATAATGCCTCATATTTACTATGCCCATCGAATCTAAAGTGAAGAAGTGGTGGCTTGGGAGTCCATAAAGTGTTTTCTGAGCAATTCTTTCACTGGGTTATAAACACAGATATCTAGTTAAAATATGTAAAACAGGTGTACTCATATAGGATCAGCAGCCTGTAGAAACAATTTTGGAAAATGTACATCTTTGGTCCCACTTAAGGGGGACTTCAGGGAGTTCTTTGGGAAGGACTAAAGACTGACAATATAAGATCATGTGGATATGAAACACATGATGTTCACTCACTCACAAACCTCCTTAATGTCAGCAGACACTCTGCTGGGTACCTGATATATAGGAAAATGTACACATATCTTTAAAGTCTCTGATTTCCAAGTTTGATAAAGGAATAGGGTTGGGGAGACCAACAAGTTAACCATGCAGTGCAATGCATTGTGATTATCCTGTGATAAAGGATCAAAATAGATCTGTGAGAAAATAAATCATAGCATTTTACATTCTGGGTGAAAAAGTGAAGCTGGGCTTGTGTGAGAGATTGTGAGATTTTATTTATTTGTATAAGGGTTTGGTTAAAGTATTCCCAGTCAGAAAGAGCCACATGAATAAAAGAACAGTGACTGCACATCCTGTATGGCTGAATTTGAAGGTGATAAGGAAAGAATTTTGAAGGTGATCATAAGGCAAGGATATTGTTTTTGTTTTAAACAAACGAAGAAATAACATATATATGTATATGGCTATATATATATTATTATTATTATACATATAAAATTAGATGTTTTTATTCTGGTATGGAAAATGACTGAAGTCCAAAGAGATTAGTGTAAAGGTGGTACATGTGAAAAAGGTTATTGTAATAATTCAGCGAGAAGACAAAATTAGAACAGAGGCTATAAAAGTGGAAGAAAGGACACAGAATAAGAGAAATTCTGGGGGTATCATGGGTTTGGTGACTGATTAATGTGTAGGAAGTGTGGGAGACATAAAAATGACTCCCAGTTTTCTGGCATATGTGACTGAAATGTATGTACTCTAGAAAAAGCAGCAAATGATGGAGGAGTAAATTTTTTTTGGACATTGTGCCAGGGACATCTAGTTGGCAATGTCCAGCAGAAGAAGGTTAGAAACAGATGAACAAAGCTCAAGAAAGATACTGGGATTAAGAATTCAGGTTTTATTCACCTAATTTTTTTTTGGCTATGCGTGCGTCTTGTGGGATTTTAGTTCCCTGACCAGGGATCAAACCTGGACCACAGCAGTGAAAGTGCTGAGTCCTAACCACAGGACCATCAGGGAATTCCCTTTATTCACTTTTTAAACCAAGTTCAAAGGAGACTATTAATTCTTTAATATTTTCAGATTTTTAAAATTGAAGTATAGTTAATTCACAATGTTGTATTAGTTTCAAGTGTACAGCAAGTGATTCAGTTATACATATATATACAGACATATATATATAGATATATAAAGATATATATATACACACACATTCTTTTTCAGATTCTTTCTCATTATAAGTTATTACAAGATATTAATATAGTTCCCTGTGCTATACAGTAGGTCCTTGTTGTTTTACCACTATCCCTTTTGGTAATAATCAGTTTGTTTTTTATCTCTGTGAGTCTATTTCTGTTTTGTAGGTAAGTCCATTTGTATCATTTTTTTTTTAGATTCCACATAAGTGATATCATAGATATTTGTCTTTGACTTACTTCACTTAGTATGATAATCTCTACTGTGTGGCAAAGGATTACTTGTGCGATTTAAAATAGTAAAAATCAAACAAATAAAACAAGAGGTCATTTCTTTCTGAAATATTTTTCAAAACAGTCTAATGATATGGGTTACGCCAGTCCTTGACACCCTCATTTTCATTTCCATTCTACACCACTTTGATTTCTAGGCATTGACTGCCTTTTGCAGTTATCAATTCTCTATGTTTATCACCATAGTAGTTTATATCATAATCTCTAATAAACATTAAATCCAGAGAAGATAAATGTAGGGTATTTTCATACAAGGTACTTTGCCATCAAATTTGCTTTATTTGGTGGAAGCAAACAGAATCCAGCACAAGGTACATAGCTACTTGGCCTTTTCTTAATTAAAAAAAATAAATGTATGAAAGTTGAATTACCCTGCCTGCAATATGTGCATAAATGGCTCTGAATATGGGTAGTTACGTTGTGTGGCTTTGAAAGTATTTTCACTATAGCTAGAGAGGCCTGTTTGTAGGAAGTATTTAATGCCTTTTGTTTCATGCTCCACTTGAACAACTGAAGAGACTGAGCAATCTTGAGACCATGTGTTTCAATACTCAGTGGAGAGAGTAGATAATCAATTCAGGAAGATGCTTAAGAAATTGACAGTTTAAGCTTGACCAAAAAAAAGCATGACTTTTTTTTAAGTCAAAAGGGGTGTTCAGAAGCAAAAGCAAACAAAGAAAAAAATTAAATAATGTTTCATATAAGGCAGATGTTGATCAGGTCAAGAAGTTAAAACCAAAAAGAAACAAAGCCAGTATAACTTAGGTAAGGTAACCACAACATCTACTTAGCTTTTCTTTTATGAATAACTAATTCAAAAATGATCAAAGTAACACATACCAGATACTAAAGATTCTCTTCAGTAATTTAATCATACAATTTGAATAATACCAACAAAAATAACAATAAACATCTATGCCACACACTGACTCAATTAGGTATAATCATTATGTCATATTTTAAAAAAGAGATTAAGTTTTCCAGAATATCTGCTTAAACCAGTTAATTCAGAAGTCATGAAGGAGTACTTTCATGTTAATATCTACATGAATGAATCTTTGATAAAATATAGTTCATTTCTTGTCATCTTACCCCACAGTTTTCCATAGAGAGTTAAGAAGGACATCATAAACATTTATGGAAATATATATTAGCACTAACATAGTACACAGCACATAATAAATAATAAATATTGTTTGAATGGATCAGTGAAAAATAGGGTACAATCGATAGAAATTAAAATAAGTTGTTCTTTGAGATTTATATCAAATAAAATGGTTTCTTTCAGTTTTTGTCCCTTGAGAGAGCAAAACAATGGTTATTAACACACTGTCATTAATAACTACATTTTAAGAACTCTCAGGTTGTGGTTTAAAGTATTTAAGTACACAGTCTCACCTATTCACAGCCCTCACTTTGCCTCTAAACAGAAAAACATTAAAATAATGCAAATTGTTTTTTAAAAAGGTGGAAAGACCCTTGGTTTTGATAAATAACTGAATTTCACTTGATTATTCCAAGTTGTTATTCCATGTTCAGGTGAAAACTATAACTAGTATCCTTCTTGGCCAAAAGCATCCATCTATCACATACCTGCATGCAAGTAAGCATAAACGTTCTTCAAAAAATGGCATGGAGACCAAACTTTGTGTACTATCTTTCTGTGAAAATACTTTATCAGCATTGAATTCATTGTAGGAAGTGTCTCACAAATAGATGTGATGTATTAACATATTCCTAATTTCATCTGAATACTTATGAAGTCATTTTGACATAAATTGTTCCCCAAAGGAGAGTTTTTGAATTCAAGTAAGAGTTGAGAAATTAGTAGTGCTTTATATATTTTATGTTGGCTCTGTAAAAAACAAGAATTAATTAATAGCTTTGTTTATATACTACAGTCAGATAAATCACTTCACACTTGTACTTCCTACTTTCTGGCCTCCTTTCATTTCCAGTTCCCAGTACCTTGTATTATGCCCTAGTTCCTTGCAGCATCACACCTGGTCTTGTGCCAATGCCTTTCTCCGTGGACAGTGCTACAACAATAAAGAGTAATGGTTAAAAACCTGAAGTGAGAGTCAGCATGGGTAGGTCCAAATAAATGGAGTTGCCTTTTTGTTTTGTTTATAGTTTCTTTTGCTATGCAAAATTTGTAAGTTTGATTAGGTCCCTTTGTTTATTACTTTTATTTCTATTGCCTTGTTAGACTGACCTAAGAAAACATTGTTACAATTTATGTCAGAGAATGTTTTCCTATGTTCTCTTCTAGGAGTTTTATGGTGTCATGTCTTAAATTTAAGTCTTTAAGATATTTTGAATTTATTTATGTGTGTGGTGTGAGGGAGTGTTCTAACTTCACTGATTCACATGTGGCTGTCCAGCTTTCCCAACACCACTTGCTGAATAGACTGTCTTTTCTCCACTGTATATTATAGCCTCCTTTGTCATAGATTAATTGACCATAGGAGTGTGGGTTTATTTATGGGCTCTCTATTCTGTTCCATTGATCCATATGTCTTTGTGCCAATACCATGCTGTTTTGATTACTGTGGCTTTGTAGTATTGTTGAAGATGGGGAAGGTTATGTCTCCTGCTTTGTTCTTTTTCCTCAGGATTGCTTGGGCAATTCTGGGTCTTTTATGTTTCCATATAAATTTTAGGATTATATTTTCTAGTTCTGTGAAAAACCTCAAGGGTAATTTGATAGGGATCACATTAAATAGGTAGACTGCTTTGGGTAGTAGGGCCATTTTGACAATATTAATTCTTCCAATCTGAGAGCATGGGATATATTTCCATTTCTTTGAATCATCTTCAGTTTCCAGTATCAATGTTTTACAGTTCTCAGCATATAAGTCTTTCACCTACTTGGTCAGGTTTATTCCTAAATATTTTTTTGGATGCAACTTTAAAAAGGATTTTTTTTAACTTTCCCTTTCTGATATATCATTGTTAATGTAAAGAAATGCAACTGATTTCTGTATGTTAATCTTGTATCCTGCTACCTTTCTGAATTCATTTATCAGTTCTAGCAGTTTTTGTGTGGATTCTTTAGGGTTTTCTATATAGAATATCATGTCATCTGCATATAATGACAATTTTACCTCTTTCCTTCCAATTTGGGTACTTTTTACTTCTTTTGTTTTTCTGATTGCTGTGGCTAGGACTTCCAATTCTATGTTGAATAGAAGTGGTGAGAGTGGGCATTCTTGTCTTGTTCCAGATTTTAGCAGGAAGGCTTTCAGCTTTCCATCAGTGACTATTATGCTGGCTGTGAGTTTGTCATGAACAGCTTTCACTTTGGTAAGAGTTTTTATCATGAATGGATGTTGAATTTTATCAAATGCTTTTTTTTGCATTTATTGAGATGATCATGTGGTTTTTACCTTTTCTTTTCTTGATGTGGTTTATCACATTGATTGATATGCATATAACTATCCTTGTGACCCTGGGATGAATCAAACTTGGTCATGGTGTATGATCTTTTTTATGTGTTGTTGGATTTGTTTTGCTAATATTTTGTTGAGAATTTTTGCATCTATATTCATCAAAGATATTGGCTTGTAATTTTCTTTCTTGGTAAGTGTCTTTGTCTGATTGTGGTATCAGGGTGATGACGGCTTCACAGAATGATTTTGGGAGTGTTCCTTCCTTTTCAATGTTTTAGAAGAGTTTGAGAAGGATTGGTGTAAGTTCTTCTTTATATATTTAGTAGAATTCCCCAGTGAAGCCACCTGGTCCTGGACTTTTGTTTGTAGGGAGTGTTAATAATGTAATGAACTGTGTAATAATGTGATAGATTCTATTTCACTTCTAGTGATCAATCTGTTCAAATTATCTGTTCCTTCTTGATTCAGTTTTGGTGAACTGTATATTTCTAGAAACTTGTCCATTTCTTCTAGGTTGTCCAATTTGTTGTCATATAATTGCTCATCATATTCTTTGTTAATTTTGTTTACTCTTTCAAAGAACCAGCTCCTGGTTTTATTGACTTTTTTCTATTGCTTTTTAATCTCTATTTTACTTATTACCTCTCTGATTATTATTTCCTTCCTTCTGATGACTTTAGATTTTGATTGTTCTTTTTTTTCTAACTCCTTCAGGTGGTAGCTTAGGTTGTTTATTGGAGATTTTTTGTTTTTTGAGGAAGGCCTGCATCACTATGGACTTCCCACTAAGAACTGCTTTTCCTGTATCTCATAGATTTTGTATCATTGTGTTTTCATTGTCATTTGTCTCAAAGTATTTTTTAATTTCCTCTTTGATTGCATAGCTAACCCACTGGTTTTTCAGTAGCATGTTGTTTAGTCTCCATGTAACTGTTTCTTTTTTTTTTTCCTCATTTCTTTTTCTGTGGTTGATTTCTAGTTTCATGCTGTTGTGGTCAGAAAAGATGCTTGAAATAATTTCTGTCTTCTTAAATTTGTTGAGGCTTATTTTGTTTCCTAATATGTGGTCAATCCTAGAGAATCTTCCATGTGCACCTGAAAAGAATTCTGTTTTTTTTGGATGTAATATCCTGAAAATATCAATTAAGTCTAACTGTTCTATTGTATCACTTAGGGTCTCTGTTGCCTCTTAAAAGGCAAGTCCTGTTATCTCTATTGATTTTCTGTCTAGAGTATCTGTCCATTGATGTGAGTTGGGTGTTAAAATCTCCTACTACAATTGTATTCCTATCAATTTCTCCCTTTATGTCAGTTAGTATTTGTTTTATATATTTGGGTACTTCTATATTTGGTGCATATATGTTAATGAGTGTAATATCCTCTTTTATTGATACTTTTATCATTATATAGTGTCCTTCTTTATCTTTCTTTATGGCCTGTGTTTTAAAGTCTGTTTTGTCTGATATGAGTGTTGCTACTGCCAATTTTTTGACATTTCTTCTTGCATGAAATATCTTTTTCCATCCCCTCACTTTCATTCTATATGTGACCTCATCCTAAAGTGGGTCTTTTGTAGGCAGCATATTGTAGGCTCTTATTTTATTATCCAATCTGCCACTCTATGTCTTTTGATTGGAACATTTAGTCTATTGACTTTTAAGGTAGTTATTGATAGATACATATTTATTGACATTTTAAACCTTGTTTTCCAGTTGTATTTGTTTTCTATGTTCCTTTCTTTTTCTTTTTGTTTTTCATTTTGTGGTTTGATGATTTTCTTTTTTATTATGTTTGTGTTTTTGTGAAATTATTGTGTTTTTGAATCGGGTAACATAAAAACACATTACCCTGTTTTTCAAGTATGTTAAAACCTTCCTATATCTACTTGTTTTAGACTGGTATCATATAGGCTCAAACACATTTTTAAAAACCTACCCTCCACATTTTATGATTTTTTGATGTCCACTTTTACATCTTTATGTTTATCTTTTTTGCTGTTCATTGTGGTTATTTCTTTCACAAAAATTTTTTGATTTTTTTTTTTTAAATCTGTGTTCTGGCTTATTTAAGTGATTTACATTACATTTGGGATTTTCTCTTTCCTACAGATTTTTGCTTCTTTTCTATTTAGAGAAGACCTTTTAGTGTTTCTTTTAGAATAAGTTTAGTATTGCTGTATTCTTTTAGTTTTTGCTTGTCTGAGAAATTCTTTTTCTATCCTTCTATTCTAAGTGATAATCTTGCTGGGTAGAGAATCCTAGGTTGCAGGTTTTTCCCTTTCAGGCCTTTGAATATATCTTGCACTCCCTGCTGGCCTGCATTGTTTCTGTAGAGAAATCAGCTGATAGCCTTTTGGGGGTTCCTTTGAAATTATTTTTTTTCTCTTGTTGCCTTTAAAATCCTCTCTTTAACTTTTGCCATTTTAATTACAATATATCTTGTTATAGGTCTGTTTGGGTTCATCTTTTGGGGGACCCTCTGTACTTCCCATACACAGATATCTGTTTTCTTCTTCCAATTTGGGAAGTTTTCAGTCATAATTTCTTCAAATACATTTTTGATATCCTTTTCTCTTTTTTCTCCTTCTGGGATCCCTATTATGTGTAGACTGGCAAGTGTTATATTATCCCATAGTTCTCTTGTATTGTTTTTCTTTTATTTGTATTTCTGTCTGCTGTTCTGATTGGATGATTTCCATTATTCTACCTTCCAGATCACTTATCATTCTTCTGCATTATTCAATTTGCTATTTATTGCCCTTAGCTTGGCTTTTGTCTTGGCAAATGAGTTGTCTAAGTTTTCTTGGTTCCTCTTTATAGTTTCTCGTTCCTTTTTATAGTAATCTGCTTTTCTATTGATAGCCTTCTTAATTCCTTCAGTATTTTCATTTCCTCCTTTTTGAACTTGGTATCTATTAGACTGAAAAGGTCTCTTTCATTGTTTGTTCTTTCAGGGGAATTTTCTTGATATTTTAATTGGGAGTGGTTCCTCTGCTTCTTCATTTTACTTATATTTCACTGAGTCTATGAGTTTGGGGGAAACAGGTATCCATTGTGGTCTTGGAGGGCTGCTTTTATGTGCGAGCATCCCTGTGTAGCATAAGTGGTTTTAATATTTTTGGTGTGAGGGCTGTTTTTAGTATGGACGCCTGCTGCATCTTTCCTCAGTGTATGCTGACTTTTATCTCCTCGATCGTGGGTGTGACTGGTGGTGTTGTTACCAAAGCCTGCACTGGATACTAAATGGAGTCTCCTCTTTGCTCTGTTGTTGTCACAGCCCTGCCATGGGCAGGATCTGCTCCTTAGTTGTTGGAGTAGAAGCCCCCAGATCCATTTCTGAGCTGCAGTGTGACGTAGGTGGGATTGGAGCACTCCTCTTGTGAGAGGAGTCACTGAGTAATCTTCTGCTCTCCACAGAGTAGTGCATTCTGTGATGTTGCCTGTCACCCATTGCACAGGCTCGCAAAGTGCACTGTTGTTGACACTGCCCTTGGCCCTGCCTCAACCATAGGAATGCAGGCAATCGGCCCTGGTGTCCCTCAGGTGCTGTGTTTACAAATCCACCAGAGATCGTAGGTGTATTTCCACTGAAGTCAGGTACCACGACAGCAGTTATGCACCTGGACCTGCCTTGGGAGCTATGGAAGCAGCACAGACCCTGGCGTGACCTCCACATATTCGTGCCCACTCAGCCTACGGTTGCTAATGCTAGACTTGCCTCAGCCACAGGAGTACCTGTAGTCCACTGGGATGTCCGGCAGAAAGCCCCAGAGGCTGTAAACCTGTGGATCACACACCTGCAGGGAGAGGGCTCAGATTTCATCCCTGCTTCCTAAGTCACATGGTCCCTGGGAATCAGCTCAAATTTCAGCCCTGCCTCTGCATGTGGGCAACCCGCTGGCATGTGCAGGATTCCAGAGCTCGTATAGGTGGTGCTGTGCTGGCTGAGAGTGTGCTGAGAAAGAGGCTACTATGGGGGGCTCTTTCCTTCCCTTCATGCGCCTGTTAACAATGGTGCTTCCCTTCCTTGATGGGCCTGGTCTTCTTCCATGTACACACCTAGATGCAGCCTATATCACACTGCAGCCACTTCAGGCTGTCTCCATGCAGTCAATCCCAGTCCTTTCCCTAGGTCTGTCCTCTGAAACCCAAGTTTCAGCACTGAGCCTTTGCCCACACTAGCAGATGCACATCTTGGACTGGGGAGTGCAGGGAGGTAGCAGGGACCTTCTGTGTGGTACTTCCTGCTGCAAACTGGCTTCTGCACTCTCCTCTGAGTCTCTGAAGCTACCTTTTTGTCCCAGCTGACCTCCCCACTGCTGAAGGGGCTTCCCTGGGTGTGGGAACCTTTTGTCTTTCATAGCTCTCTCCCAGGGGTGCAGGTCCCATCCAGATTCCTCTTTTTATTCCTTGTCTTTCATCTTACCTAGTTAGGTGGAGATCTTTCTTGCAATTTTTGCTGTCTGAGATCTCTGCCAGTGTTCAGTAGGCATTCTGTGAGAACTGTTCCACATGTAGATGTATTTTTGATGTATTTGTGGGAGGAGGTGAGCTCCACACCCTCCTATTCCACCATCTTGATTGGAGTCCCCTTTGACATCTTATCTGATTTAACCACTTGGTCACACAATGATTTATTCTCTGAAGACAGACCAGAATATTGCTGCCTTGTACAGAGGGGTAATGAAATCACACTAGTTTAACAAAATAAGATTTTAATTGGTTATTTTAGCAAGTTATTTTACAGAGAGAAAAGACGACTAGTTCTGCCACAGAAGAGCCAGATAATATTTGTGGCAATGTGCATCAAAGCTACAAAATATATACAATATAGCTAGAGTTATCATTTTAATTTATACATCAGATTATGTTGCTTTCCTGCTTTACCCCAACTTGAGATAAAAATCAAAGCTCCTTATTCTGGTTTTCAAAGTCCTTACATGCCCATAGCTCTTGGATCTCATCTGTTCCATTTTCTTTCTTACTTGCCACCCTGTCTTCATGCTGGAAACACTGGTTTTCCTTCTGTTTCAAAACCAACAAGCTCATTTTTATCACAGGGCCCCTAGTTTGGACTTTCTTTTTCCTAATCTTCACTTGTCTGACTCTGAGTCATTCACATCTTTGCTAAAAATGGACTTCAAATGAGAGACCTCTCCTAACCACTCCCATCACTAGAATCTACAAGTCATGAAAGCAACACCTTTTCTGCCTTTCTCTAAGGTATCCCCAACATCTTGATTAGTTCACTCTGTACATTAGACACTCAATACATTATTTGTTGAGTAGTGGAATAATCACTTACTAAGTGATAGTCTCTGTGCTGCTAGTGATACATACACCATTTCATTCAGTCTTCCTAACAACCCTACCAGGTTAATATTATTACTATGATTTATACCTAGTAAGGGCCCAGATCCACCATCTGATGTGTCTGGCTCCAGAACTCTTATTTTTTCACTAACCTACTAGCAAAGATGAATGAAAACTTGAGCACTGTGAGTACTATTATCATCTCCACTTTCATGTCATATTATACAGATGTCTATCGAAGCAATTGTCACTTTAAAACGTATTTACAGGGACTTCTCTCATGGTGCAGTGGTTAAGAATCTTTCTGCCAATGCAGAGGACTGGGGTTTGAGCCCTGGTCCGGGAAGATCCCACATGCTGTGGAGCAACGAAACCCGTGCACCACAACTACTGAGCCTGTGGTCTAGAGCCCACGAGCCACAACTACTGAGCTCACGTCCCACAACTACTAAAGCCCATGTGCCTAGAGCCCATGCTCTGCAACAAAGAGAAGCCACCGCAATGAGAAGCCTGTGCACTGCAACGAAGAGTAGCCCCCACTCGCTGCAACTAGAGAAAGCCTGTGCATAGCAATGAAGACCCAGTGCGGCCAAAATAAATAAATTAATTAAGTAAATAAATTAATTAAAAAAAACATATTTACATGTTGATTTTCCACATGTGACTATGAGTTCCTTGGGAATAATGACTGTGCCTTATATATCTATATAACTCTTATGCCTGGAACATAGATTTGCAATGAATATTTGTTGAAGAAATAGATAAATTTAGACAATTTCTATTACTAATAACTAAAATGAGATCTTTTTGTTGAATTTATATATTGAAGAGAGCTTTATAATATAATGAATTTTCTTAACCAAGTAACTTTTGAATCAGAAATCGTATGCACTTAAGATATATCAACTTCTCCATATTGAAAATTGGTTGAGTAAGTTGATGTACTTGATATAAAGGATTTATGGTTTTCAAGACAGTTATTCTTTTTAAGATTTTTCATTCTCAGAGACATGTTTATAATAATTACTGGTATTCGATAACAAAGTTTCTTCATAAAGGTATAAGGGCACTTTGTATTATCTGCTATGTAAACATTTTTAGCAAAATTGCTTTTGTTCACTAATTTCTAGAAACTATTTTATTATGTAGTATTTTGCTTTCTGTGTCATAGCTGTAAGTAGCAGAGGATTTAGTGTGAGAGAGAGTGTGAGTGCCACTACAATGATACCTCCATCTGTAGTTTAAAGAACATAGATATGTCCTTCCATCATTCTTTTCACTGACTCTGAGGAAATCTCAGCCTCAGCCTGTAACTTCTTTTTTCTGACTTCAACCATTATCTTTCCTGAAATGTTCAGCTTTTTCCTACATCATTTACTTTCACCTTTCTATGAATCCCTTTTTTATTACGTAGAATTTGCTTTGCCATGTAGTATTTTCCATCTTTCTCAAAATTCTACTTCAAAATAAGTATAGAGTAAAATTTTTTCTCTCTAAAAATTCAATACGTTCACTTTACTATGGACTTGTTTACTATGGTTTAGTCCTATTGATCTGACCGATCCCCCTTTCCTTCTTAACTTAACTTCCTGACTTTGGTCTATTAGCATTCTCACTTCCCATCCTATCCACCCTATGAAATGGATATTTTATAACTGTTATATAAGATGATATGGTGGACTGTCAATTTTCTAATTGTGTATAGAGTAGCTTAAATGTACATGACCCATTATTACTCTATGACAAATAAAATCTCATCTGCTTTGTTAAGTCTTGCCTGATTTGCCACATCACATTCTTTTAACCTTGCCAAATACTACTGAGTTCATATTTTTAAATACATTTGGTGTGTGCACACACATAGAGGCACACACACTTTTCATAGTTAAAAGTCTTATCACCTCAAATTTACAGTTCCTTAATTGTTCTATTAGAATAAATTCATTAAGTTTTTTTTTATTATTGAAATATATGAGTATGATTTTCAGAAAAATCAAGTGGTATAGAAAGCCCTATAATGACAAGAAAATCTCTCGTCTCATCTTTCCTTAACCAAGTCTTCTCTAGGGGCAACTATGCTTGCAAAAAATATTACTTAACCCCCATATCCTGTCACCCATATTTCATAATCATCAAGAATTTACCATACTACTTATATATTCCCCTCCTTTTGCTCCTCCTGTCTCAGCTGGATTATATTTAAAAGCAAAGCCCAGACATAATGTTATCTCATCATTTTTATACATCAGTCTGTAAAAGGAATTAAGGATCAATTTCTTTAAAAGTACGTAAATTTTCACCATCTAATGTGATGCCCTTATCTTACCTACACAGTTAATTCCTTGATTTAATCTAATATCCAGCCCATATTCTTATTTTCCTATTTATCTCAAAATGATTTTTTTCCTTAAAAAGGCTGTTTGAATCAGAATCTAAACAGGATACGTATATTACATATTACATATAGTTTTTTTGTGACTTCAGAAGTTACTAGGGACAAAGAATGTTCTGATGATATAATTAGTGGTTTTAGTCTTATATTTATGTTTTTTCACTGAATTATCTTTTTTTCTTGTGATAATTTTTTTCTGATATTCTTTTAATATTATGTTACAGGCTTTCCTCAAAAGTCTGGTGCCTATTTGTTCATATTTTAGAATAAAGCAATAAAAAATTGACTGGGACTCTGGACATGGTAGGAGTTTGTCATTTAGAGGCTTTATTTGAGGCTGTATATTGGGAGAATTTTAGCCTGAAGTAACGCAATAATTAAATAAAATGCCTTAAACAGTGTGGAACAATTAGAAATATGAAGGTAGGTTATTCCAGGGTTAACTCATAAGTTCATTGATGCTATTTAGGGAAGAGGTCATAGGCTTAGCCCTTAGTCCCAAAAGGCTGTGGCAATTCCAGGTATCCTAGGTAGATATGACAAATATGATAAAGAAAAAAGATGTTTTCTCCTAACACTCTTTACCTTAGTCAGAAAAACCTTCCCCAGAAGACTCTCAAGACTTCCTCCCATCCAAATTATCAGGGCTGGGTCAAATGCTCGTGACCAAGATATAAGTGATTCTTCAAAAGTGCGTATTTGGCACTTTTACCTTTGATGGTGACAGCCATCTCTTCCAATAAGGAAAAGTGTGGGGGTTGACATAGGTGACATTTGGGTTAATAACCCAAGCAGCTGTACATGGGGGTGAGGAACGAACTAATATTATGGAACTTCCAGGTATTTTTGTTTCATGAATCTCCTTGGAGTTTGGTTAAATTCATTGGTTCCTTTTTGGCTTTGTTTCTGTGAACATTTTGGGATCTACTGATGGCCTTTCCCCACTACCTCCATCAATGTGGATTTATATCTTTTAATTATTTGAATATCATTTTTAGGGTTTTGGAAGAAGAGATTAACGTATGAATTCAGTCTATCATCTTGACCTGAAAGTTTAAAGTTCAAATTCAACAGAAGTTTTAATTACCAACCTACTTTTCAAGTCACAGTTAAGGAGGAAATTATGAGTTTATTACATTCTGCTACTTTTCCATAGACAACATCTCTTAGAAACTTCCTTCAAAAATTCAACACAGATTTGTGGAAGTCGTTGTTCATTTCATACTTGAAACCTATATCCTTCTAAATTTTTTCCTGACAATATGAAATATCACAGCCAAAATAATTTCTACTACTTGTTGTTTTATTAGTCAATAATTTCCCCTTCAGACCCTTATTTATTTCTGCATTAATTTACACATATTGAATTCATAGACCTCCACCAGTTTGTTCCCACAGAAATCACCCCTCTTAATCCCACATCTTTTTATCTAGAATAGTGAACTTTCCCTTTTCTTTTTCTAGACACACTTCAGATTTTCCTTTGTAATACAATAGATCATTTTATGAATTCCAGGCCATTTAAAACACTCTGTTTAAAGGCCAGTTACTTATTTTTCTGAGCCTTATTTTTACAATGTAGACTACAGGTTTTAAAAGAAGAAATCTATTCAGTATAAAAAATGAAAATTCAGTTCTTTCATTCTTTATCCTATAAACTCATGGCATGTAGCATATTCATCTAGAGACATCTTAAACCTAAAAGAGATGCACTTAAATATTTATTCAGCCCAAATATTTGTAATTTATTATAATATCTACTGCATTAATGGTACTCCTCTATGAAAAATCATGATGGTTTTTGATAAAGGACAATTTAGTCCAAGCTCAGCATCTTACCTCTGCATAAATGCTTCAGGTTTATAGATACATTCACAGCAGAAAGTATAACATTTCTATACCCATAAGTAAGCACTAAATATAAATAATAAATTCAACCATTTTTTAAATTAGGAAATTCACTTTGTACTTTATAGCAATAGTTTTGCCATTTTCTTCAAACAGGTAAAGGATGTTTTCATCACTATTTCTCTCTGTAAATACTAAGTTGAAAATTTAAGTATATAAGTATATAAATTGTTTAATAAATTTAATCTTTTCTGGTACATGGTGATAGTGTCCATCACATAACTTGAATGTTGAAAAAATATATATATATAGTCAATTTCTATACATACTTAAGTAATACTGCTGATTACTTGGAAACTAAGAAAGACCAGACACACAAACATTTTGTAAGTTGAGACTATATGACATTTATATGAATAGTCTTCAACTTTTAAATTTTCCTATATTTATGAAATATGTTAGTTAATAGTTTCTCTAAAATAAAATTTAAAATGAGGAATTTAATGGTAAAATAGTTGTAAACACAAATGTTTAAATTAAAAGATATAATAAAAATCTAAAGTTATTTTTGATGACAGAGAAAATGCCTTCCATCTGTACTTTCTTTAAATATATAAATCTTATTTTTCCTTTTCATATTTAAGTTAATCTAATTTTGCATAAACAAAAAAACACATTCCTTTCAAATAGACAACTTTGATTTAGACTCTTAAATTAATGTACTTACTAAATAAAATGCAAGATTCATGCCAAGCTTCAATCAGAAAGTCCAATACGCAATTGTATATTTTTGTATATGATGTTCACTTATCACATAATATACATGTCACTATTTAAACCATTAACCCCATAATCGTTGCTTTAAGTTACAACCTTTGAAGGTGAAATTTCCACATAGAGGAAGAGTTTTATAGCAGCAAATAATAAACAGGTTCTAATATTTCTAAGAATAGAGTCAATTCACTGCTTCTTGCTTGTCACTTGTCTTTACTTTGTGGCTGTCCAAGACACACTGAAGTGTTATGTTTATGATGCAATATATATACTCTTCAAGAATTTTCCATACCTTCTAAACATAGATTTTCCAAAACTGAATGACTATAAAGTAACTCTATTGATGAGATATCAGTATTTACTAACTCTAAATAAAGGAAATATTTTGCTCTCCAGATACAGATATAAATCCAGAAGAAACTTGCTGAGTGTTGAAAAGGGCACATATATTCAAAGGAAAATTTTATCTTTCCTGAAGAAGAGAGCTGTCTTCTTAGTACTGAACATGAGATACATTTTTAATTCCAGTTCTCAATTCACATAGCCATTGAGCTACATGAGTGACAACATCCATTGTTCCAATGAATATTAAGTCTCCTGTTCAGTAGAATAGATAAACCGATTTTCTGAGAATCTGAATTACTATTTAGTAGAAAGTCTCAAAAATATATCAAAGTTGTATCAAATAGATCCTTATGAAGATGAACAATATTTGAAAGTGGAAGGGAACAATGGAATGCAATTCTACTTACTCTGAAGTATCATCCTAGTCAGGCAAATTGACAAGGTCAAGGGTGAAGGCTGTTGACTCTTACAAGTTCACCATAAATATGTCATGTCAATTGATTGACAATACCAATAAAGCCACAGTGAAAATGTACTGGATATGTCCTAGGTAACAGAATCCATTTTTAAGTTTTCATCCTTAAAGTATGAGTCTATTTATTTCTATTTATTTGCACAACACTCTTCTGTTTTTTTTTTTAAGTTTAGTTCAGTTTTTTTAACTATAGTGGCCTTTAAATTCAAAGTGCTACATTACAAATAAAAAGCCTTGTGCTGTTCCTTTGATTTGACTTCAGGTTGCTGCATCCACTTGACAAACTTATGAGCAGTGTACAATCATGTAGTTTATGTCTCAGGCAAATTGACAGTTGAGTATACTATCATGAGCAGATGAAAATTGGTGAAATGCTGGATGCCATCAGTAGGTAGCTGATTATGAACCTGAACCTAAAAGGTATTACAGCATTCAGAATACTCTAAGACACATTGGAGCAGATTTTCCAAGGGATCTGGAAAGACAGTTTTGTAGTAACTTAAAGAGGCTTACAGATGACCAAGCTGGTTATAAACCAGCCCCTGCATCTATTCTTCAGATTTTGGTATCACTTTTAACATTAGGTTAGCAGTTCTCAACCAATAATACTAAGGGTAAATCAATGGAAGACCAATAACACATCTAAGAATCATGCTATTTCCTTTGTTAACTAAGGAAAATAAAAATTTATTCCAATATTTGTAAAATATTTTTGAATACTATGAGTAACTTTTGAAAAGCTTGATTGTTGCCCATAAAAAGGGTGGGAAAAGCTTGAGCTTATATCAGTTAACAATAATTATTTCCTTAGCACAGATTTGTTTATTCTGGAGTTAACTGCTGGAAGCTCCAAAATATGTTATAAAGGTCTGTTAAATGGCTTACTTTGTGTGTGAAATTTAAACCTGTTTCACCAGCAATACTTAATTACTACCTTGGATGTAAAGTGACAGAGTTCCATTAATTAGCTCAGGGATGAGCATTACTCATTCTGCTGGCACTGAAGCAATTCCTACTACAGCAAAGCTGATGTGGGAATGATAAATGACAACAGACTACTATAATTGTTACTATCTATTGAGCCAAATTAATGCAACCCCAAACGGAAGTGTGCAGAGGAAAACACTGCAGTGATATGAAAAATTTTTGAGTCTAACGAATATCTGTGCATTTTCATAAATACCTCAGGCAATTGTGATGCAGGTTTGCGTCAGTTCACTCAGTGTAGCTGTGTGTTGCAAAGACGCTGCATGCCAAATGAAACTGTAACATTATTTGAGGAAAATAGCATTTGAAATATAATATTTATACTGATTGTCATTTCAGAATAGTATTTTCATGAACTATAAATTAGGCATGAAAATGCATATTTTGTGAGTTTTTATGTTTACCTAAGTTAGGTGGAATTATTTTTTTCTTGTTTAATCAATTGCTTGAAAATTCATAAGAAAAATCCATGATGAAATATTGATATGCCTGAAATTTCATTTTTTAACATAAAGTTATAAAACTTGGATTCCTTATAAATGTCCAATTTCAACTGATTACACTGCAAAAGTTTTGCTCAAATAGCCACTACTTTAAGATTAGATCTACCCTACTGACCAATATGATTTTGCTATAACAGGGGCCTATTGAAGATAATTTGTGTATTACTCAAACACTGCTTATTTTTAGTGAGAATATTTATATACAATCTTCCTTTCTGAGATTTCTACAGGAAAAGCCAGCTTGTCATTTGAAAGTCTAAAATGAATGTGCTGGGCTTCCCTGGTGGAGCAGTGGTTAAGAATCCACCTGCCAGGCTACCCTGATGGTGCAGTGGTTAAGAATCCGCCTGACAATGCAGGGGACTCGGGTTCGAGCCCTGGTTCAGGAAGATCCCACATGCCGCGGAGCAACTAAGCCCGGGCACCACAACTACTGAGGCTGTGCTCTAGAACCTGTAAGCCACAACTACTGAGCCCACATGCCACAACTACTGAAGCCCGTGCGCCTAGAGCCCGTGCTCTGCAACAAGAGAAGCCACTGCAATGAGAAGCCCACTCACCGCAACGAAGAGTAGCCCCCGCTTGCCCCAGCTAGAAAAAGCCTACGCACAACAACGAAGACCCAACGCAGCCAAAAATAAATAAATAAATAAATTTATAAAATGAATGTGCTTCATGGACCTTCTGAATAAATAGTCTGAGAACCCTCATAAAAAATTTTAGTTCCTGGGACTTCCCTGGCAGTCCAGTGGTTAACATTTCACCTTCCAATGCGGTGGGTGTAGGTTTGATCCCTTGTCGGGGAGCTAAGATCCCACATGCCTCAGGGCCAAAAAACAAAAACATAAAAAAAACCCCCAAAAACCAGAAGCAATATTGTAACAAATTCAATAAAGATTTTAAAAATGGTCCACATCAAAAAAAAATTATAAAAAAAATTTCTAGTTCCTGTGCCCTACCCTAGATCAATTGAATCAAAATTTGAGAGGCTAAGTCCAGGAATTCATTTTTTTTTAAGTGCCTTTCCACCCCACTCAGAGATTCTAAAGATTTTCTTTGTCTGGATGTTTAAGAGTTTCATGTTGGTGTAGTCTTTTTCAATAATGGAAACGTTCTTTCATACTCTTTGGTTGTTATACAATAAAATATTTAAGTCTTATAAGTAATTATAACTGGTATCCTATTTTCCATTCTCAGGAAGCTGCTTTAAGTATAAGAAAGCCTGAAAGGCTGTGTAAATGCTAGGGATTACCACTACATGGAAACAAGACAAACTGTTTTATTTATCTGTCAGTCCCTCTCTTCTGAGAAAATACTCTTTGAGAGATTTATACTGTCCAAGGCTTCCCTCATGAAGACGATGAATGGAAAAGTCCCCAAATAGGTGAGACTTGCAAAACAAATAAAAGGAAGTATTCTCATCATTTTCAAATTATACTTTGGAACATTTGTAAATGCAGAACAGTTTAATGAATCATCATTTATTTATTCTCCCAACACTCAGAAAGAATATTTGGCACTTTTTTTTTCTTTCTTTTTTTTTTTTTTTTCTAAATGTCTTCTCTTTATACACAGATTTTCTTCCACTTGCAATAGGGTTACACCCAGATAAACCCATCCCATCATTAGTTGAAAATATCATAAGAAAAATTCATTTAATACATCTAACATACCAAACATCATAGCTTAGCTTAGCATACCTTAAACAAGCTTGGAACAATTTCATTAGCCTACAGTAGGACAAAGTCATCTAACACAAAGCCTATTTTATAGCAAAGTGTCAAATATCTCATGTAATTTGTTGAATACTGTGATGAAAGTAAAAAACAGAATGGTTGTGTGGGTACAAGAGGGTTATATTATATTGGTTGTTTATCCTCATGATGACATGGTTGACTGGGAGCTGTGGCTGACTGCTTCTGCCCAGCATCACAAGAGAGCACCATACAGCATATCGCTAGCTCAGGAAAAGATCAAAATTTAAAATTTGAAGTAGTTTCTACTGAGTGTGTATGGTTTTCGAACCATCATAAAGTGGAAAACTCTTAAGTCGAACCATTGTAAGTGGGGACCGTTGAGATCATATAGTATACATGTCTTTGAGGTTCTACATTTTGTATTATCTTCTTTCATAGATATTTTCTCAGATAGTTCAAAATTATTAGCATTATCCTTTTAATGTCTTCATATGAGTTGACTGTGTAGGTGACATTATTTCAGTAATCATTACCTTGTATTTGTACATTTAGTTTGTATGTGAATTTTCAATATTATATATAATGCTGAAATCTACTTCTGTGTTGCTGAAATATTTATTAATTTACAGGTCAACAGTTATGAGTATTTAAAAGTTCTTTGTAAATAATAAAAATAATAATAAAATTGCTTTTCAGAATAAGTAAATCAGGGACTTCCCTGGTGGTCCAGTGGTTAAGACTTCACCTTCCAGTGCAGGTGAAGCAGGTTCTATCCCTTGTGGGGGAGCTAAGATCTCACATTTTTGGCCTTGGTGCCAAAAAATCAAAACATAAAACAGAAGCAATATTGTAACAAATTCAATAAAGACTTTAAAAATGGTCCACATTTTTTTTTCAAAAAAAATCTTAAAAAAAAAAGAATAAGTAAACCAATTTAAACTTTCACTAGAAGTATATGATAAACCTCATGTATGAAATCTCACATGGCTTAACTTTTATCCTTCTTTGAATTTCTCTAATTTGTTATGAATTGGCATGCTATTTTTGCATAGGTGATTTTTAGTTTATATGACAAGGAAAAAGGTCACATTTACAAGCCAATGATAATACATAACGAAAAAAAAGCCGAAGTTCTTGATTTTTCTATCTTAGATCTTGTCTGTCAGATAGAACTGTCAGAACAATACAATAATAAACATTTTAAAGATATAATTAAAGGCCAAGAATGGATGAAATAATTTAATAACATTATTTTCTAAATGAATTTAAGTCCTATACTGAAGTATTCAAAGACCTTATAAGTAAAAATGCTGAAACATTCTCAGAGATATTTTGCTGAGGTAAACTGTAGAATTAATTATATTTTCAACCCATTATAGCTCTATTTCTTATCTCTCTGATCTATTATGCTCTATTATTAATATTGTATTTATATTTTCTTCCTAATCTATTTTGGAGGGTAACTGGTAGTTACCTTTATAATTCTAAATAATATGCTTATTTCCCAATGTATCTACTTTAACTGTTAACAGTGTCTGTTATCATATCTCACTCCACTCTGAAATTTACTTTCTAGTGTCCACTTTTGAAAAATATTGTTTTCTGGTAACAATGAATTATATTTAATTTAATATTATTTTTATACTTTGTTTTAAGAATTAAAACTGCTTCCAGTTTTCAACAATAATTATTAGAGTTTTATGACTAATTACTATTTAAATAATTATACTTACCTCCAGATCTTCAATACCATAAATTTCCTACTAAGTTTAAGTATTTGATAAAACTTTCTGTTTATTGCAATACATTCTCTAATATTATTTTTAGAAAGAGCAAAGTGGTGGTTTACGTCCCGATTTATTGCATTTTTGATATTGCTTTTGTATTTGAGTAACCATATAATTGGTAACACATGCTTAACTAACAGTTTTCCCCTCAATATCTATAGATAACATCACATTGCCATCTCTTAGCTAATGATGGCGAGAAGATGTCTGAGAACAGCCTGATTTTTTTTTTTTTTTAGCTTGTAGGTGGTCTTCCTCTTTTCCCCTCATGGCCTGTGGGAATATTTCTTTCTTTCTTTTTTTATTGTGGTAGTTTTTTTGTTTGTTTGTTTTTAAATTTATTTTTTGGCTGCATCAATCTTAGTTGCTGCATGTGGGATCTTTCATTGTGACCCGTGGACTCTTAGTTGCAGTGCCTGGGTGTCTCTCTAGTTGTGGAGTGTGGGCTCCAAGAGCACACGGGCTCCAGAGTTTGTCGGCTCTGTAGTTGCAGTATGTGGGCTTAGTTGCCCCACGGCATGTGGGATCTTAGTTCCCTGATCAGGGATCGAACCAGGGTCCCCTGCATTGCAAGAACGATTCTTAACCACTGAACCACAAGGGAAGTCCCTGTAGGAATCTTTCCTTACCCTAATTTCAAACAATACACCAGACTATGTCTCAGCCAATCTTTAATAATTTTCCTTAGAATTGTCAACAACAAAAAAAATAATCCATCTAAGAAAGAAACAGAAAATTTAATTCAAGCCAAATTGAGGATTGTAACCTGGGAATAGCACCTCAGAAAGCTCCAAGAACTGTTCCACCAGTTAGAAGTCAAAACACAATTATGTAAGTTTTTTGAGACAGAGGGTTGTGTGTGTGTGTGTGTGTGTGTGTGTGTGTATATATATATATATATATATATATATATTTAACATCTTTATTGGAGTATAATTGCTTTACAATGTTGTGTTAGTTTCTGCGGTATAACAAACTGAATCAGCTATAGGTATACATATATCCCCATATCCCCTCCCTTGTGCCTCTCACCCATCCTCCCTATCCCACCCCTCTAGTTGGACACAAAGCACCAAGTTGATCTCCCTGTGCTATGCGGCTGCTTCCCACTAGCTATCTATTTTTCATCTGGTAGTGTATATATGTCAGTGCCACAGTGCCACTCTCTTACTTCATCCCAGTTTACACTTCCCCCTCCCCTTGTCCTCAAGTCCATTCTCTACATCTGCATCTTTATTCCTGTCCTGCCCATAGGTTCTCCAGAACCTTTTTCTTTTTTTTTAGATTCCATATATATGTGTTAGTATACAGTATTTGTTTCTCTCTTTCTGACTAACTTCACTCTGTGTGATAGACTCTAGGTCCATCCACCTCACTACAGATAACTCAATTTCATTTCTCTTTATGTCTGAGTAATACTCCATTGTATATATGTGTCACATCTTCTTTATCCATTCATCTGTCGATGGACTCTTAGGGTGCTTCCAAGGTCCTGGCTATTGTAAATAGAGCTGCAATGAACACTCTGGTACATGACTCTTTTTGAATTATGGTTTTCTCAGGGTATATGCCCAGTAATGGGATTGCTGTGTCATATGGTAGTTCTATTTTTAGTTTTTTAAGGAATCTTCATACTGTTCTCCATAGTGGATGTATCAATTTACATTCCCAACAACAGTGGAAGAGGGTTTCCTTTTCTTCACACTCTCTCCAGCATTCACTGTTTGTAGATTTTTTGATAATGGCCATTCTGACCGGAGTGAGGTGATACCTCATTGTAGTTTTGATTTCCATTTCTCTAATGATTAATGACATTGAGCATCCTTTCATGTGTTTGCTGGTAACCTGTATATCTTCTTTGGAGAAATGTGTATTTAGGCCTTCTGCCCATTTTTTGATTGGCTTGTTTGCTTTTTGATATTGAGCTGCATGAGCTGCTTGTAAATTTTGGAGATTTAACCTTTGTCAGTTGATTCATTTGCAAATATTTTCTCCCATTCTGAGGGTTGTCTTTTGGTCTTGTTTAGGGTTTCATTTGCTATGCAAAAGCTTTTAAGTTTCATCAGGTCCCATTTGTTTATTTTTTATTTTATTTCCGTTTCTCTAGGAGGTGGGTCAACAAAGATTCTGCTGTAATTTATGTCATAGAGTGTTCTGCCTATGTTTTCCTCTAAGAGTTTTATAGTTTCTGGCCTTACATTTAGGTGTTTAATCCATTTTGAGTTTATTTTTGTGTATGGAGTTAGGGAGTGATCTAATTTTATTCTTTTACAGGTAGCTGTCAAGTTTTTCAACACCATTTATTGAACAGGCTGCCTTTTCTCCATTGTATATTCTTGCTTCCTTTATCAAAGGACCTTTATCAAAGGACCATTTGTGCATGGCTCTATCTCTGGGCTTTCCATTGATCTATATTTCTGTATTTGATCCAGTACCATGCTGTCTTGATTACTGTAGCTTTGTAGTATAGGCTGAAGTCAGGGAGCCTGATTTCTCCAGCTCTGCTTATCTTTCTCAAGACTGCTTTTGCTATTCGGGGTTTTGTGTTTCCATACAAATTGTGAATTTTTTTGTTCTAGTTCTGTGAAAAATGCCACTGGTAGTTTGATAAAGATTTCATTGAATCTGTAGATTGCTTTGGGTAGTATAGTCACTTTCACAATATTGATTCTTCCAGTCCAAGAACATGGTGTATCTCTCCATCTGTTTTTGTATCATCTTTAATTTCTTTCATCAGTGTCACATAGTTTTCTGCATACAGGTCTTTTGTCTCCTTACGTAGTTTTATCCCTAGGTATTTTATTATTTTGGTTGCAATGGTAAAAAGGAGTGTTTCCTTAGATTCTCTTTCAGATTTTTCATCATTAGCGTATAGGAATGCAAGAGATTTCTGTGCATTAATTTTGTACTCTGCTACTTTACCAAATTCATTGATTAGCTCTAGTAGTTTTCTGGTAGCATCTTTTGGATTCTCTATGTATAGTATCATGTCATCTGCAAACAGTGACAGCTTTACTTCTTCTTTTCCAATTTGGATTCCTTTAATTTCTTTTCCTTCTCTGATTTCTGTGGCTAAAACTTCCAAAATTATGTTGAATAATAGTGGTGAGAGTGTGCAAGCTTGCCTTGTTCCTGATCTTAGTGGAAATGGTTTCAGTTTTTTACCATTGAGGATGATGTTGGCTGTAGGTTTGTCATATATGGCCTTTATTATGTTGAGGTAAGTTCCCTCTATGCCTGCTTTCTGGAGGGTTTTTATCATAAATGGATGTTGAATTTTGTCAAAATCTTTTTCTGCACCTATTGAGATTGTCATATGGTTTTTATCCTTCAATTTGTTAATATCAGAGGGCTGTATACTAAATGGGATATAATATTATTGGATGTTGATACGATCCACATCTAAGTGTCATTGTGGCCCCTTACAAGATCAAGAATATATGTTATCTTTTAAGGAGTTGTCCTTTGATGCTAGGAGACTGTTGCTCTTTATGGTTGAGCAGGTATTTCTGCTGATGGGAGAGATTTGGTCAATGCATAAGAAGATACACAATGTACATTAGGAGGGAGAGAGGAGGCCAAAGGGCAGAGAAATTTTTGTGTGTGTGTGTGGTTCGCGAGCTTCTCACTGTTGTGGCCTCTCCCATTGCGTAGCACAGGCTCTGGACGCGCAGGCCCAGCGTCCATGGCCCACGGGCCCAGCCACTCCGCAGCATGTGGGATCCCCCAGGACCAGAGCGCGAACCCACCTCCCCTGCATTGGCAGGTGGACCCTCAGCCACTGCGCCACCAGGGAAGCCCCTGAGAAAATTGTTTGTTCAAAATTTTTTTTGTCTTACCATAAAATGTGATTTTTATCTCTCAGAATATAATAAGATTTTTCTACACAGAACTTCAGATGAACGTTGTTGCATTATCTGGAACTTCCTTGTACTCATTCTTGGATTTTTTTCCCCATCTTCAAAAATGCCAATTATTTATATATTTGATCAACATTATCTTCCATAGCTACAATAGCTAATCTATCATTACTTAGTAATCTATCATTACTTGGGTTCTGGTTCTGTAGCTCTACAATGTGTGATATTTGCTCCACTCTATCCTTCTTATTTTAAAATTGCTAATTCTACTTATTGACGTTGCTAAAGTAGGTTTAAGTTTTGAGATGATTTTACTTTTCTAATCAAATGTTTTACTTAATTTTGCCAGCTCCCTTTCATCTCTTGAGGTATCTTCCTTCTTTACCCATAATTCATTTCTTAGATCTCATGGTCTCTTAAATTTTCTTAAATGTTCAAACACCTACTTTTTAATTTTCTTCTAAATTCTTAGGATATACATTTAAATGAATACTCCTCATTTTTCCTTTTCATGCTGTATTCTCTTTTGTCAATGTAACAGAAATTTTAGAGTTACCATGATATTCTTTGTTGCTTTTGTTGTTTTTATACACTTTATTTCTGACTTCGAGAAGTTCCATCCATTCCTGTTAACTGACCAAAATAGTGCTGACTGCCCTCAAATAGTGTCTTTTATTTCCCTTCCCTGTTTAAACAGATGCTGTTGGAATCTTCTCCTTATTCTTTGAACTGGGTGCTTTAGTTATTCACTTGCTTGAAAGAGGGTGTAAACAGGGCCTGAGGCAATGGAGAGCTGCATTCTGCATTTGTTATTTCTTCCCACTTTCTTTCCAAATTAATTGACTCCCTGCCAAGGAGCATATCAGGATTTTGTCATTCTTAAGCTTTGGCACAAGCAATAAGCTTTTCAGTAATTTCCTTTGAAAATCTTTATAAGCAGAACTCTTCTCTTACTTACTTTTATATCTGACATCAATCATATTGGTAACTCAGTTAAACTGCAGCAGGAA
>NW_006783235.1:1180029-1283173 GCF_000442215.2 Lipotes vexillifer
CAGGAATAACTGTGTGCAACACAATATTAGAAATAGCCTTACTTCCAATTCTATAACTACTAGTATTACCTATGTTACTACAGTGAGCGTGATCTCCACCAGTTCCACTAAAGGACACCAGGGAAAAAGGTACACCTAGTTTATTGGTACCTCAGCAGAGCTTATTGTAGAATCTCTTTAAAAATCTCTTAGTAAATCATAAGGAAACATGGGATCACAATAGAAAAGACAGGGGCTTTGTAACTGGTTAAATGACTATTGACAATTGATAGACATTGACATTTCCTAAAGGGAAGAATTTTTAAAGAAATTTTACAGTGTCTTATCTTTTTCATGTTCCTATACTACATTGATATTACTATCACTCCCTTGAATATTTATCACAATATTTTCAGAAAGCAAGAAGCAGATAAAATGGTAAATATATCAAACATATTGTATTGAACTATGATCTGTATTCAAAACAAAAATCATAAGAAGAAATGTAAAATGCTATACTTTAAATAAATTACCTAAATATTTATAGAATATGGAGGATGTGGCTTTGCATCAGAGTTAAAAATAGACAATATTTTAAGCTAGATATGTCTGATTCAACAATATAATACAAACTTATCTGGAAGTCTGATAATCTAAACCTAGGATCTAGGACATGTGGTCTAGATCAATTTAGACACATCTGTTCTTTTCCAGAACTTTTTAGGAACTGGTAAAATAGGTGGGGAGGACTTCTGCTGCCAGTTATGTATTTGCATAAAAATTGAGAATATTGATGATATAGTCTGGTTAATACCTTTGAGGCTTTTATATGACTGTGAAGGTTGAGGGCCCTACTTAGGAACAAGGATCACCCCTTAACTTTCCAAGGATTTTTGGATGTGACCCAACTGCATGGACAGAGTTTCACCATAATAGTTAACACAGTCAAAGTGTGCAATTTTGTTTCATGAATAATGGGTTTCCATCAGGATGGATGGATGACTTTGTTTGATGCAATGTGTGTTCTTGTCTGCTGCCCACTCCTCCTCCCTCAAATGTGGATTCCTGTGAAAGAAGGGTTGGAAAGGGCAATTTTGTATCTTGCAAGAAATAGAATACATGTAACACTGCTTTGTGGACCAGTAACACAACACGCACTGAAGAACATTTTTCCTACTATAAGGTACAGAAGGATAGAGAGGTGGCTAACTTTCTATGGACTGGAAGTGAAATTGGTGAATGACATCACAACAGGGCCCATAGGATCCACATGATCAAAATCATGTGGACATAGAATGATATCATATGCTGGCCCATATGTTTGTTAAGATATGTTCTCTTGGGCTTCCCTGGTGGCGCAGTGGTTGCGAGTCCACCTGCCGATGCAGGGGACACGGGTTTGTGCCCCGGTCCGGGAAGATCCCACATGCCGCAGAGCGGCTGGGCCCGTGAGCCATGGCTGCTGAGCCTGCGTGTCCCGAGCCTGTGCTCCGCAACGGGAGAGGTCACAACAGTGAGAGGCCCGCGTACCGGAAAAAAAAAAAAAAAAAAAAAGATATGTTCTCTCTTGTATTCAAGGATTCTTTGGAGATTAAAAAAAAAACTCCCTTATCAGAGATATCTTACCTGCCAAGTGTGTTGCCATTTAATTGTTCTCATTACTAGTCTCAGCTAAACCATTAAGCAGAAAAATTCCTCTCAATTTTCTGCTCACTTAACTGCTAAAATAAATATTAGTGACCAGATTGAACTGGGAAACAAATTCAGAAGAGACAATAACGGCTAGGGTGAGTAGAGAGCAATAGCCTAATGTAATACAACAATTTAGGTTAAATGACCACTAGATCTAAATTCCATAAAAATTAAATTCTGATTAAAAATTAATATAGTTATTAATTTCAGAATTTTATTAAAAAAAGAAGTAATAATTATTTTATGTTACTCATTAAATGCTAATAAAGTTCTAGATTTAAATGCTAAATCAAAGTTCTATTTTATTTTACTTTGAGTTTCTTCAATATTATCATGACAAATACTGGATAAATAAACACACATAAACGTTTGTAAGTGCTCATTGCACTTACAAAGCAAAGTTGCATAATTTTAAATATAGTAATTTACAATAAAAATGATAATTAGGATAAGAATAATGCTATAAAGTATGTTCTGTTTGAGGTTTAAAAACACGTTTATTTTTATATGTTAAATGAAAGGAAAAGTAAAAATTAAGCAAAAGAAATGTAATTAAAAATACATTACAAACAAAGTAAAATAAAATAAAAATAATTAGCTATGACCAGTCATCCATCTAATTAAAAAATGAATAAAAATTAATATGCATTATGATGAAAAGGCATCATCATACACTGTTGATTGTCATGACTTGTCTATTTGGAAAGCAATTTCACAGTATGTATCAAGAGCCTATAAATGTGCATTCTACTTCATCCAGTAGTTCTTCTAGAAATATATCCAATGGAAATAAGTAGAAATATGGTCAAATTTTTACTTATATTTGTTAATACTGGAAAAAATAAAAACATTTAAAAATAAAATATTAGTTAAGTGCATTATTAACTTCCATAGACTAAACTATTAGTTGGTCATTAAAACAGTATCTTTGAATATTTATTGAGAAAATGCCTAAAATAAAATGTTAATTCAAAGCAGCACAACATAGTTTACAGATAAGTGTTTTTAAAACAGTAAAACTAGTATCCATAGATTTATTATTAGGTAGTCTAATTACTGTGATTTTAATTGGTTTAGTTGTTATAACAGTATTTTTCAAATTGCTTAACAGGCACATTACTTTTGTAATTTAAAATATTTGTCAACTGGAAAGGAGATGAAGATGGAGGAGTAGGAGGATATTGAGCTCACCTCACCCAATGAACACATCAAAAATACATCTACATGTGGAGCAACTCTGAAAACAACCTAGAGACTATAAGAAAAGCTCTTCTACAACAAAGGCTGTAAAGAAAGAGCCACACAAAACCAGGTCAGAAGGGAGGAGAAACGATCAGCTTGGGACCCATGCCCCTAGCAAGGGATACAGAAGAGGGGGATATGATGTGCTCAGGGAGTGAGTGGTTCAAACCATGTATAGGGCACCCCAGACCTGGGGTCTGACACAGGGAAAATGATTCTCCTTAACTGGTTTGAAAATAAGTGACAACTGGCCAGGGGCTGTAAGAAACCAAGACTCTACTCTTGCACGTGCACATGCTTGCTCATTCCTGGGAATAATGTAGAGGCAGTAGATTGAAAACTGCCTGGGCTCTGACCAGCTTGCCAGGACCATTCCAGCCCAAACCTTAGCCCACACCAGGCACCTGTTCCAGCCCCTCTTGCTCCAGCACTGCTCTCAACTAAGGCAGAGTCGCCATTGACAATGAGAGAATGCACAATTAGAAGGAATGGAGCTGGCTTGGACCACACCATGCCTCTGAATATGGCAAACACAGCCATTGGCAGGGCTTACACAGAGACAGTAGATTGGAAATTGCCTGGGACTCTGAATGGCTTGCCAGGACCATCACAGCTTGTACCCCAGGGTGCATAGGGCATCCACTCCAGTCCCTCTTGTTCAGGAACAGCTCTCCACTAAGGAGAAGGCTGCCATTAGCAAGGAGAGTGCACAATTTAGAGGAAACAGAACCAGCTCAGATGTGACTTTCAGGGTTTCTACTCCAGCACCTTGGGTGCTGCCACCTCCCCCGATAAGGTGGTGATTGCTACTGAGCATAGGAAAAGCCCTGGCTCAAATCTTGCTCTGGCTCTAGCCCCTCCTTCTCCATCCCTGCCTCCCAACAGTGGTAGCTGTCAGAAAACTCTAGGGGAAGATGTGATCTGTGCTCACTTCAGATCCAGATCTCCCACCACAGCCGCTGGGCACATGCAGACAAAGAAGGAACCTCCACACAAAAGGATATCCCTACAAGATCAGGATAGATAACTGTTTTACCTTATTTCATAAACAGGGAAAGTTAAAAAAGTGAGAAGACAGAGAATACAGTTCAAATGAAAGAAGAAAAATCCCTGAAAAAAACCCTAATGAAAAAGAGATAATAATTTACCAGATAAAGAGTTCAAAGCACTTAGTAACAAGAATGCTAACACAGTTAGAATTTTAACAAGGAACTAGGAAATATAAAAAAGAATCAATCAGAGCTGAAGAATACAATAACTGAGATGAAAAATACACTAGAAGGAGTTAACAGAAGAGAAGATGATACCAAAGAATGCATAAGAGAACTAGAAAATAATAGAAGTCACCCAATCAGAACAGCAAAAAGAAAAATACATTTTAAAAAATGATTATATTTTAGGGATGGTTTGGACAACATCAAACATACAAACATTCTCACTATAGGGGTCAAAGAAGAAAGAGAGGAAAGGATCAAAAACGTATTTTATGATATCATGGCTGAAATTTCCCAAAGCTGCAGAAGGAAACAAATTTCCAGGTATAGGAAGCAAAGAGAGTCCCAAACAAGACAAACCCAAAGAGACCCATACCAAGACATATAAATAAAATGGCGAAATCTAAAGATAAAGGGAAAATTTTAAAGGCAGTAAGAGAAAACAAAGAGTCATATACAAGGAGACCCCCATAAGGCTATTAGCTGAGTTTTCTACAGAGACTATGCAGGTCAGAAGGGAGTGGCATGATATATTCAAAGTTCTAAAAAGGGAAAAACCTGTAATCTAGAGTACTCTACTCACCAAGATTATCATTCAGAGTTGGAGGAGAGATAAAGAACTTATCAGACAAACAAAAACTAAAAGATTTCATCAATACTAAAATGACCCTACAGGAAGTATTAAAGAGTCTTCTTTAAGTGGAAAAGAAAAGGCTATAACAAGAAGAATTTACAGAAAAGGAAAAATCCCACTAGTAAAGAAAAATATATAATAAAGACTGTGGATCAACCACTTAAGTCAGTTACTATGATGATTAAAAGATAAAAAATGTGAAATAACCTGTAAATACAATAAATAATTAAGAGTTAGACATGAAGATGTAAAATATAATGTCAAAAACACAAAATGTGGGGAAGGGGAGTAAAAAATATAAATCTTTCAGAATGTGTTTGAACTTATATGACTATCAATTTAAAACAAGCAAATGTAGACCAACACATAGTTATAAGTCAATGTAACAAGTAGATATATTTATAGACCACCATATAGTTGTTTGTCAACATACACATTCAGATCTGGATCTGAAGTGAGCATGAGTGATGTCTTCCCCTGGGGTATTCTGACAAATCAAAAACGTACAATAGATAGACAAAAACAAGACAGAAAGGAACACAAGAAAAACACTAAAGAAAACCCTCAAATTACAAGGGGAGAAAGCAAAAGAAGAAGAAAAGAACAGAGAAGAAATACCAGAAAAAAAAATATAAGTAACAAAATGGCAATAAGCATATACCTATCAATAATCACTTTATATGTCAATGGACCAGTTAAAAGACATAGGGTGGCTGATTGGGTAAAAAAACAAAAGCTATCAATATGCTGCCTAAAAAAGGCTCATTTTAGAGCTAAAGACACACATGAACTGAAAATAGGGTATGAAAAAAGATATTCCACACCAACAGAAATAAAAAAATCTGGGTGGCACAGTGGTTGAGAGTCCGCCTGCTGATGCAGGGGACATGGGTTCGTGCCCCGGTCTGGGAAGATCCCACATGCCACAGAGTGGCTAGGCCCGTGAGCCATGGCCACTGAACCTGCGTGTCCAAAGCCTGTACTCCTCAACAGGAGAGGCCACAACAGTGAGAGCCCTGTGTATCACAAAAAAAAAAAAAAAAAAAAAAAGCTGGGGTAGAAATTCACATATCAGACAAAATAGACTTTAAAACAAAGTCTATATAACTAAAGACAAAGAAGGACATTATATAATGATAAAAGGATCAATACAATAAGAGGATACAATATCCCTTAACCTGTAGGCATCTAATATAGGGACACATGAATATATAAAGCAAATATTAACAGACATAAAGGGAGAAATTGATAATAATACAATAATAGTAAGGGACTTAAACACACCATTTAACATCAATGGACTGATAATCGAGACAGAAAATCCATAAGGAAACACTAACCTTGAATGACACATGAGACCACTTGGACTTAATAGATATCTCTAGGACATTCCATCCAAAAACATCTAAATACACATTCTTTTCAGGTGCACATGGAATGTTCTCCAAGATAGATCACATGCTATGCCACAAAACAAGTCTCAACAAATTTGAAAGGATAGAAATTATATCAAGCATTTTTTTTCCAAACACAGCAGTATGAAAGTAGAAGTCAATTACAGGAATAAAAATGCCAAAAACACAAAGACATTGAGACAAAACAACAAGCTACTATAAAACCAATGCATCAATGAAAAAATCACAGAGGAAATTAAAAAATACCTTGACAAAAATGAAAATAAAAACAAAACTTTCCAAAATCTATGGGATGCAGTTCTAAGAGGGAAGTTTATAGCAATACAAATCTACCTCAAGAAATAAGAAAAGTCTCAAATAAACAACCTGACCACCAGAAATTAGAAAAAGAAGAACAAAGCCCAAATCAGCAGAAGGAAGGAAATATTAAGGATCAGAAAGGAAATAAATGAGACCCAAAATCAATAGAAAATATCAGTGAAACCAAGAGCTATCTTTCTAAAAAAATAAACAAAACTGACAAGCATCTAGGCTGGCTCATCAACACAAAAATAATAAGAGAGAGAGAAAAGACACAATCAAAAAAAATTGAAAGAGGAGATATTAAAGCTGAGATACAAAAAGATACAAAATTACAACTGAGATACAGTCACAGAGATACAAAAAGTCATAGGAGAACACTATGAACAGTTATATGCCAACAAAGTGGACAACCTAAAAGAAATGGGTAAATTTCTAGAAACATGCAAACTTCCAAGACTGATTCGGGAAGAAACATACAATCTGAACAGACATATCACTAGTAGTGAAATTGAAATAGTAGTCAAAAAACTCCCAGAAAACAAAAGTCCAGGACCAGATGGCTTCACAGGGGATTTTTACCAAACATATAAAGAACAGCTATTACTTATCCTTCTCAAACTATTCCAAAAATCTGAAGAAAAGCATCACTCCCAAATTCATTCTATGAGACCATCATTACCCTGATATCAAAACCAAAGACACTACAATAAAAGAAAATTACAGGCCAATATTTTGACAAATATAGATGCAAAAAATACTCAGCAAAATATTAACAGAGTCCAACAATATATAAAAAGGATCATACAATGTGATCAAATGGGATTTATTCCAGGGGTAAAATGATGGTTCACTATCTGCAAATCAATCAATGTGATACACCACATTAACAAAGGGAAGGACAAAAATCATCTCAGTTGATGCAGAAAAGCATTTGACAAAACTCAACATCCAATCATTATAAAAACTCTCATCAAAGTTGTTATAAAGGGAACATATCTCAACGTAATAAAGGCGGCTTATGACAAACCCACAGCTAACATCACACTTAATGTTGAAAAGTGAAAAATTCTTCCTTTAAAATTAGGAACAAGACAAGGATGCCCACTCTTGCTACTTCTTTTTAACATAGTATTGGAAGTCCTAGCCACAGCATTCAGAAAATAAAAAGAAATAAAAGGCATTCAAATTGGAAGGGAAGAAGTAAAACTGCCACTATTTGCAGATGACATGTTATTACATATAGAAAACCCTAAAATCTCAACCAAAAGCCTATTAGAACTCATAAATGAATTAGGTAAAGTTGCAGAATACAAGATAAATATACAGAAATCTGTTACTTTCTATACACTAATAATGAATTATCAGAAAGAGAAAGCAAGAAAACAATCTTGTTCAAAATTACATCAGAAATAATAAAATACATAGAAATAAACTTAACCAAGGAGGTGAAAGACCTATACTCTGAAATCTGTAAAACACTGATGAAGAAATTTAAAGATGACACAAAGAAATGGAAAGCTATCCCAAGTTCATGGTTGGAAGGATTAATATTGTTAAAGTGACCAATCTACAGATTTAATGCAATTCCTATCAAAATACCATGACATTTTGCACAGAACTAGAACAAATAATCTGAAAACTTATATTGAACCACAAAAGACCCAAAATAGCCAAAGTAATCTTGAGAAAAAAGAAGCTGGAGGTATCACATGCCTTGACATCATACTATAGTACAAAGCTACAGTCATCAAGCAGTATGGTACTGGTACCAAAAAGACACATAGATCAATGGAACAGAATAGAGAGCCCAGAAGTAAACCCACACACTTATGGTCAATTAATCTATGACAAAGGATATATATCTATTCAGTGGAATACTACTCCACCATAAAAATTTTGAACTCTTGCCATTTGTGACAACATGGATGGACCTAGATGGCATCATATCAAGTGAAATAGTAAGACAGAGAAAGACAAATACCATAAGATTTCACTCATATGTGGAACCTCAAATATAAAACAATGGAACAAACATAAAACAGAAGAAGACTCATAGATACACAGAACAAACAAGTGGCTGCCAGAGGGGCAGGGGGTGGGAGGTGGGGGGGGAATGAAATAGGTGAGGAAGATTAAGAGATACAAACTTTCAGTTAACAAAATAAATGAGTAACAGGGATGAAATGTGCAGCATGGGGAATATAGTCAACAATATTGTAATATCATTGTGTGGTGACAAATGGTAATTAGACTTATGGTGATTATTTTGTAATGTATAGAAATATCAAATCACTATGTTGTGCATCTGGCACTAACACAGTGTTGTAGGTAAACAATACTTTAATAAAGGAAAAAAGTGAATCAGTGTACTTAATAATTAATATGATTAAGTAAATATTCCCTTTCCAAGTAAGTGTGAGATAAGGTGTATTTGCTGCTTTATTTATGATGATTTGTTTTCTTTCTTTGTTGCTTTATTGCTTTAAGGGAAAATGAAGGAATGTTAGTGAAATATTGAGTGTTTATGCAAATATTTTCTGACTATTATGTGTACTACCCTAATTTGAGAACTGAGAATACATATTAGGAAAGGATATGTGGATAACTTCACTAATAAAAAAGGTAAAAGATGATGGAGAAGAAAAACGAAGAATGAATGTTATCCTGAAAAAGTTAGAGAAAGTGAGTTCAAATAATTCAAAGAAAGATGACTAAAGAAAGAAATCACTTCCCTCTAGGAGGAGAGATAAAGTGAAAATGGTAGCTCACAGTAAGTTTTCTAATGGAGGCTAAAGTGTGAAAACCTAAGGTCAATGAAGAGACTTTGAAATATTAGAGTAAATAAAAATAGTGAGTTTTTACTAAAAAGAAAGTCTGAATAATAGAAGACTATTTAAAAAGGGGTACAAATAATATGAATTAATCATATGTATGATTACTGAGTAATCAGTAATCATATTTTTTCTCCATATGAATATGGAGAAAAAAAAATACCCCCTAAGGTGCAGATTCCTGAAGAGAAAAACTGCTTGATGATATCACCACATTGTACTTATAGCATTTGTTTAAAAATGAATTTATATATTATTTATGGAATAAAATAATAAGATTTAGAGCAACAGGTGTTCAGCAGATTCAAGGCAGCTGCATTTACACTATGCTTATTGGGTATTGTTTATGGATGCCCCAGGCCTTGATAGCCTCTGTTAACACAATGTTTCTGAACCGTCTCTTCCACCACATCCCTTCCTGTTCATATCAGCATGATCTGTCTGATGCTCTGGTTTCACAACAACCACCATCAATATTGCACAGCTTCCATTAGTGTTTCAATTAGTGTTTCAACTTCAGGATTTCCTTGGGAGAAGTACTTCACAATTCCACTCTTGCATAAGAACTCGGCATAAGAGCTACTCTACTTCTTTCAGAAAAAGCAACCTATATCATCTATCAGGTGACAGTGAAATTAGTTCAATGTTACATGATGTACTGGTAACAAAAATATACCTTTATAAGAATTCAGGATCTCAGATATCCATGTTAATTGGAACTATAACTCCATTGGTGAATCATTTTCTTCCTTCATGATCATTCTCACTTGGGTTAGCTTTTAAAAACTTTCATGTTCAAATGCATTTTATTTTACCTAGCTTCTAAAATAACAGTATGCTATAATGACTCTAAAATATGAGTTACCCATAATATGCCTAGCTTTAAGACACAATGCCATATTTTCCTGGCTAAAAATTTTTCTGTTCTTCCTTAGAACCTGCAGAGTACACTGTGGTATTTACCACTATCTAGTTTGTATGATGGTTATCTATTTACATGTCTTATTTCTCCTTTTAGACTTTAAACATCAGGAGGCCAAGCTTTTCTTTGAATCCTCTAGTGTCTAGTAAGGTATGATGCTCTGGGTGAGCACTCAGTAAATATTTATAAATACTTGTTTTAACAAATGTAAGTGTTTTATCAGAGATGATTCATATCACATAGTATGCACAAAATCCAGAGATTCTATTCCCCAGAGATATTCAGTCTAATTAAAAGTATTACTTTTAAAATGGCAATGATATTACAATAAGATTGTATATAATGTTGTTGTAAGCAAAAGGATTTTTTAAATGTGACAGGCATAGAACTCATAGAATTCTATTGTTAATATCATGAAATGCATTAATTTAATTATATATTTCCATTTCTAAAGGCAACAAAGTTTCAATTCAAACCTCACACAATTAAGATTATCTAACTTCATGGGAAATATTTTCAAATGATTGATTATTCTCAACAATAACGTGGAGTACAAATATCAAAGTTAAACAGCATTACATAGAGTTTTAATTTTATAAATGTTCTAAATTCTTCTGTCTCTATAGTTAATATTTTAGATGCCAAAAAAAAAAATCTCACCATTGTTTTGTATTGGTACATGCTGAGGTCATTTTTTTATTAATACCAGCTGAAAAGTCAAGAAACTGAACGATCACGTGGTAAGATTCAAACACATCAGACTGAGGGGACCTGGTTGATTTGATGGTCATGACAGATAATGCACTGATTCAATTCTAGCCAAGTGCAGTTAGAACTGAGCACCTCTGACTCTGTGATTTATTTGAAATGATTCATTGTTGAGAGATACTGTCATCCCATGTCATCATTTTAGGATTTTTCTTTACAAAGAGTTCATGGATTAAATAAACATCCTTTTTCCAAAGCATGTGTTTACGATGACATTGTCACAACAGTGGGGAAGCATTACCATATGGTGTGCATTAAATGAGGGTAGACTTTAGACCATGGACTTCCAAAACCTGGGAACACTAGGGAAAATGGAGGGGGCACTCTTTTCCATGTTAACCCTGATAATGTATAGGTTACTTATTGTACCTATAAAGAAAGGAAAAGGATGAAAATATATGATGTTCTGATTTGATATGTGGGTCAAGTGGGGTAAGGAAAGTAAATAAAATTCTGAATAAAAAGTCACTTTGAAATTTAAAAGTGAAAAATGAAAAATGGCAAAGTATTCTTGAGGGATAAAATGAAGAGAGAAGGATATTAGGAAAAAAACATAGAAAATTATACTATTTACCTTTCTGCAAATTTTGTTCACCATTGCCTTAAAATATATATTTCATGAACATTATCTACTTTTACTAAACATGAAAATTTTATACTGTTAGACATTCCATGTGGGGAATCATCTAATAAAAACAAATGATGGAAAGCAAGAAGGCATTTGTCTTTTACTTTCTCTGTATTGGAAGCTGCTCAGTTTGTATTCCAAAACTGTCTGCTTCACATTTAACGGATTCCAAATATACTCGGTAATTAAGAGTCAGTGTTTAGCATTGCACACACTGATGGTAACAGAGATGTGAGGCAGAGATGTCTCTGGGTTGATGTGGAATACTCAGCTCTCAGGTCTTCCAGTAGCATTCCATGTCAGACTACAGAGATCGTCTTCTATACCTTCCTGTTTCTAAACCATCTTGAGTATATGCAATAATGTATATATGCTTTTTTTTTTTTTTTTAGGATTTGAGTTTATGGAGAATAGTTGAAATAAATAAAGTTAGAGTTTACTGTGATATGGAAATTGTAAATTAAAAATGTAAGAAATAGTTCTTATTGGTCTGTATTCAAGGCCGTTAGCCACTAACACAGTTTCAAGTGCAATGATGGTGAGGGTCACTCGAGGGGACGCTGGGCTGGGACGCTCTGAATGGAATGCTGTCACAGCCCAGCCAGGCAAAAAAGAGCAGCCTCTTCTCATGTCTCTTATGACCTGAGAAATGGCATGAATCCAGGACAAGACTCACCTCTGTGAGTCCCACAGAAGTTACAAAATGTCTTTCAAGTTTTTTCTTTGCCAAAAATATAATTTCCACAATTCATATTTCAATTTTACTTAGCCACTTCTCCTAAAGTAAAACCAAAGAAATTTATAATGTATATTATTATGCTTGACATTTACTGTGGAACCATCATTTATCAGCACTATTACAGATGTTCTTTATATTGTCTTTCCCCTTAAAATACTGGTTTTTGCTCCTAAGTCACAAATTATATATTTCTTAGTCTGGCTTTAATTCAAATAATGACATTTTATTTTACTTTCAGCAGTTAATTTCCTACAAAGAGGTTAATTCCCTGGTTCTATTTTGTGTTCCAAAGAAAATTAGAGATAATTTATTTCTGAAGTCTCTGATAGTGTTAGAGAATATTTAAATATGATTCCTGTATTTGATTGTAGGTATTTAAGAAAAAGACACAAGTTGTAGTTTTAACTGACAATACTGTTGTCAGAAATTCTGTATATCATCTAATTCCTAAATACCTTATTTTTGAAACACTGTGAAGTACTATACATGTGTGAGGTATTATCACAGCTATACAAAGATATTCATATTCTTCAAGTATCAGTCCAAAAGTACACACCCCAAAATCATTTAATAAAAGTATTGGTGCATGGACTACAGAGTGTGCACCTTTTAGAATGGAATTTATGAAAACTTTTCCAATATTCACCTATACCTAGAATATCCAACAATGTTTTATTTTCTCAATCAGGCAGCCAGTCCAGAAGATTATTTTCCATATACTGTATTATATAATAAGTCCACACAGGCAACCTAGGAAATCTGGGGACTGCCAGAGTCTGAGATATTAAAGAGTGGCAACTTTCAAGCCTGTGTAGCCTTTTGTGGAATAGGAAACACAGCCTGGAATCTGGAGTCCAAAGCTTTCAGTTTGGAGTCCACTTACTGGCTGAGGGACCTTGGGCAAGTAGCAAAGTAGTCATAGTCACAGTTGGACTGATCCATGCGGCAGGCACTGTGCTAGGCACTTTACAAGCAAAATCTCCATCAAATAATTACTCCATCAGTAGTTACTACTATTTTCCCTGTTTCGCACATCAGGAAACTGAGACTCAAAAAGTTTCAATAATCTGCTTAAGGTCATGATGTCTAGGAAGTGACAGAAACCATTTGCAACCTAAGAGCACTAAGCACCAGGCTAGTGCTAAGAGTCTCAGGTTCCAGACTAATATTTCTAGTTATTTCTCGGGGTTGTATTGAAAACCAAATGATCTAAGCTGTATGAAACGTTTTGTAAATGATGTGGTTGTTATTTACGTGATTTCAAAAGGTGTCTTCCAGGTCTCGGATTCTGATTTTGTTATTGAACTAGGTCTGGAATACAGCCCTTTGACCTATATAGTCTGGATTTCTGTGGTGCAAGAGATTTCCAAACTTGGCTTCAAAACTCCAGTGCAATTACACTTTATTTGTGGACTTACAGCTTGAACAGCTTGAAAATTAATGCAAATTTACATTAAAAAGTATTTCCGGAGAGTTATTACAATTTATACACTGTGCTATGTTCTAAGTTCAAGGGATAAAACAGAAACATAGGTGGAGACTCTGTCCCTGAGGAGCTTATACTCTACTGATCAGATTTATAACTTGTGCATAATTTGTAAATTTGTACTTTGGAATCAGTTTCTTAGAATCTGACAACCAGAAAAATAAATACTTTAGATAGACATATATAAAAATCTTCTAAGAAATGGCAATATTGTCAGTTTGAAAACCACTCTTGACAAAAAAAAAAAAATCAAGCTTGACTTTAAGGTAATTTTCAAACAGAAATCCACATATATGGAAGAGTAAAGTTCTGCTATTTAAATTGTATATTTTGTTAAGGTCATTTAGGAATTACTGAACACCTATAGAACTAATATTTCCGATAACATATAAAATACAACATAGAACACCATGGGGTAACTACTTTTAAGGAGCTTCTATGTTTATATTCTGATTTGTTCTAAATACTGCAAGGTATTGGGGAGGTTGCCTTCTTAAATGATCTTAAAGCAGAGAAGTCTCTCCTAATCACAGATATTTCAGTTTTACTTCCCATGCCTATTTAAGGCATATGCCAGGGTTGTAATTCTCTGTGGCTTCTGAGAAACTATTCTCGCTTATTTGTTCTTTTTCTCAGGGGTCATAAAGTCAAATGCCTATAAAGCCTAGACGTGAAGTAGGCCCTCTGGGTTTCTAAGACCCAACTAGAGAGAACAGACCTTTTTAAGTTGGGGGCCACTCACTAAGCTCCAGATCATTGTTGCCATTAGGAAATTCTGATACATTGTAAAGAGGATTTTGTAATTTTCCAGAGAAGTCAGAAATCCAAAATTTTATGTACAATCCACTGATTTTTAGGTTTGCAACAAATTAAAATTTTAAATTCTTGTGAACCAAACAAGACAGTTTGCTATCTTCTTTCTCATGATGTTGCTCTTCTCCAGGAATCCTTTTTTTTTATAATGCTAACTAGATATATTCCAGCAATCTGCTTCTTGTTCATGGTTTTAACTGTCACCTACCTGCAGAGTATTCTAAAACCCGTATCTTCATCCCAGATCTTTCTACAGCTACTTGAATACTCAACTGCCTCAGAGTTCCTCAAGCAGACAGAAATCCCTAATTGGATTAGCTCCAAAATGAAAGCATAAATTGCTTTAGGACCTTTTTATTCTAACTTCATTCCATATCCTACTTAAAAACAATACCCTCCACTATCTTTTAAGTCATGATCCTAGAGACACCTTCCGCTTCACCTCCGTCAGCCATTGAAGTCTGCATTTTATTTTGTTCACATGAGGCTGAGTGAGTGACACATATTATTATTTCAATGATTACTGCAGTTACACTAATCCTCAGAGGACAATACCTAACACTTCATATGGCATATTTTAATGCACATTGTTTTATGTTTCCAATTAAAAACAAAGTGATATTTCCCTTAATTTATAATTTATATTCCTGAAACTCAAAGAAGTTGATTAACCTGTCAAAAATTCACACAGCTTCCCTGGTGGTTCAGTGGTAAAGAATCTGCCTTCCAATGCAGGGGACGCAGGTTCAATCCCTGGTTGGGGAAATAAGATCCCACATGTTGCAGGGCAACCAAGCTCATGCGTCACAACTACTGAGCTTGTGTGCCTCATCTACAGAGCCCATGCGCTCTGGAGCTCACGTACCACAACTAGAGAAGAGAAAACCCGCACACTATAACTAGAGAGAAGCCCATGTGCTGCAATGAGCAGCGCAACAAAGATCCTGCATGCCACAACAAAGACCCGACACAGCCAAATAAATAAATAAATAAATATTTAAAAAATCAATCAATCAATAAAATACATGTGGCAAAGTCCATCAATGTGCTGCTGACAACTTTGATACTTTCAGAAATATTAAATTATTTCAAAAAAGAAAGTCACACAGCTAGTGAGTGACAAAGATGGGAACTGAATCCATGTTTGCCTCCAGAGCCTATGCTTTCTCCCTTCGCGGGGATTGGAAGGATGGAAATGTTTCTACATACGCAACAAAAGTGGAAATACATTTAAAGTAGTGCTATTTATTGTCTTTGAAGCTGGGTAGAAGTGAGAGCAGAGGCTAGAAAGTGAGAAGTATAAGTAAACAGACGTGTCTAGAGTAGATCCTTATGAGGAGAAAAGAAGTCAGTTAAACCTATAGATTGAAGGGAACCCAGAACAATGAAGGGTGATTAGAGATGAGTGAGACTTTGCCCTGGTTCATTTTATGTTCTTGCATCTATCCTCTTTTCTCTCTAGCTGATCCTGCATATCATGCCAGAACAATGGTCCCTGAATTCCACTTTTCATAATGCCAGTCCCCTGCCCAAACCTTTAGAAAGTCCTGAATTTACAGTGGGCTCCACCATCTGACTCCCTTCTGTAACTCTACTTGGATCCAACGAGACATTTTCCTGGGCTGTCCTACCACCTTTTCAAGGTCAGCGCACTTGCTTACTCTGTTCAACCCTCTTTTATGCCTCTCCCTTCCCTTCCTGTTACTTTCATGACAAGATTAAATTACACTTTATTAAGGTTTATGTTGATAAAGTCTGGCTTATTCTGCTATTCCTTCTTTGGTGATTATTAGAAAACAGTATTCTATTTTAACACCTTCTTATTCCCTTATTTCACATTAAGTTATTTCTACTTTCCAGCAGATTATAAGCCTTTTATGGTAAAATATCACATCTAGTATTTCTTTTCAATAAAATGTGTGGTACAATGAAGAAAGCAAGACAGTTGCCAAATGAACATTCAATTAACTAAAGTGACAACTGAACACTTAAAAAGCTGCATATTAACAGGGGCATAATAACCTGGTAGCAAACACATACAGATGCTTAAGGAATATAGAATATAGAAGTGATAAGTAACTCGATGTCTCTGAGACAATAGGGTGGTTCAGATTCATAGGTGTTGAGTCAAATCTGGAGCTGACAAAGAATTTGGCTTTATTCTTTCCATATAAATTCTGGCATCTAAGTAAATCTATCCAATCTTACTTCATTAATCGAATTAGTGTTTATAATGTAGAATCATTTTCTTGAGTCTATTATCTTGGCCGTATAAGAAACAGTCAAACTGTCCTTCTCCCCTTGAGGAGAAAAAAGAGAAAATGGCTTTTAAAGTACATTATAAAAACACTAAGGCAAGCAGAGCTAGCTGCCTCCTTTCCAATGTAATCATAGTATTTGTCACATTGCATTGAGATTTTCAGTAGTCATCACTAAATTGTGTGCTGCTTAGGAGCAAAGAGCCTGTGTCCCCAGAATGGAATATGTTTTGGCACACTAGACATACAAAAAGTTGTCTTGGGGGCTTCCCTGGTGGCGCAGTGGTTGAAAGTCCACCTGCCGATGCAGGCGACACGGGTTCGTGCCCCGGTCTGGGAAGATCCCACATGCCGCGGATCGGCTGGGCCTGTGAGCCATGGCCCCTGAGCCTGCGCGTCTGGAGCCTGTGCTCCGCGATGGGAAGTTGTCTTGGAAACCAGGTAGAAATATGAGAATTTTTTTGAGTCTAAATTTTTATGGATGTTGTGTAAAAATATCTGGGGTAGAAATGAGAATGAACCATTGATGCTTGGATCAGAATTTTAAATGGAGAGCTGAGACATCCCTGTCCATGGGCAGGCATACTGGCAGTATCAATAATTCAGGTGAAACAATCCTCATGAGACATAGGAACACAGAGGGAGGGCAACTTGTAAGACTGTCCCTTCTTACATGGAGACTCTAATTATAGAACTCTTCGCCTCTAAATTCTGAAGGCAATGTGTTTATATAATTATAATCATTGTAATAATCTTTAAAATCCTTCACCAGTCATCTATCCCTATGGGGATGTCAATAAAGAATTGTTTTTCATGTTTTTATAGTCTCAACAGTCACTAACACAGAATCTGCCACAATTCTGAACTGGATGCTCAAAAAATTGATTTAAAACACTAGTATCTAACCATCAATTCCCAAGTCCCTCCATTCTCATATCCATAAACTCAGTGCATAGTAATTTAGTGTTATGTGCCAGGCATTGTGCCATGAGCCAAGCACTAGGGATTCATTTACAAATACAATGGCATCCCAGTCATCCAGAAGTTCACATTCCAGGGGGAGAATGTACAACTAAATAATAATACAGTGTAAAAAGGGAAGCTCAGGATGCCACAAGGATCATAGCAAAGTGGAGCTAAACCAGCCTAGGGTGATCAGAAAAGACTACCCAGAGACACTGACCAGATATCCAAGAGCCATCAACTCACTCACGCAGCTACTGTGCTTTCTACAGAATTGAAAATAATATATGCAGTTAGACTCAGTAAGTTATATATTTCAATTGGCAATGAAAAATGTTTGTAATCACCAACTGTTCTCTTGGCTCTTTTAAAGTAAACATAATGACTTAATTTAATACTTTTAATTAATTCAAGCTGATATTTTCATTTTAAAATAATGAAAGTGTGTAAACAAAGAGATCAAACATGGCAACTGCTAAGCGGACATGATATTCTGACAACAAGACCTATATTGGCTTAAATGTCTAAAGAGCTCCTTAGGTTATCTGTCCCATTTGAACAGAGCAAGACAAACACAATACTTACTGGTAAGATCACAACATTTTCCTTTATTTAAATATTGTTAATCAGAAAACTATAAACGTATGCTTTTTTGTAAACATATTAAAAAAAACCTCAGAAATATGTAAATTAAAAATAAAAATTCTGCATAGTAACATTAAAGAAAAATAGTCACTACCAAATTTTGGTATGGTAGTTTTCAATCTCTTGTATATATTATGGTTCTTATGAAATTGGAATCAAAAGACAGTCTATATTTTTTCACTGACATTATAGCTTTTATATTTCCCATATATTAAGTGTGTTAGTTTCTGCTTTATAACAAAGTGAATCAGTTATACATATACATATGTTCCCACATCTCTTCCCTCTTGCATCTCCCTCCCTCCCACCCTCCCTATCCCACCCCTCCAGGCTCAGCTTACTTTTTAAAACCTGTTCTTAATACTTTTTAAAAACCTGTTCTTAATACTCTATATGTGATTGAGTGACAAATCACAGTTTTAGTACAGATGCTCATCTGTGTCAACTAAATTAAATTATACACTTCTACGAAGGTCGATAACTAAAAAAAGGGAGAATAGTCTGAAATTTCATCTGGAATGTATATGCCGTGTTCTATCACCATCTATACCAATCTGTAAGGAGACTTAATTGCCTTTAAACACATTATAAATGATGCCTGTTTGTTCATTTTTTTCCCTCCCACAGATCCTAACAGATAGCAACTCCCACAGATACCAACTCTTTTCCAACCTGCCTATTATCATAAAAGGCCTGGTTTGCAGTCTGAAGATACATGGTTGAGATAGTAAGCTGAACTCAAATTCCTGAACTCAACTGCTGGGACAAGTCAGATAGAGGACTGTCATGACTGACATTCTTCCTTAAACAGTCTGGCTAGACTTTAATTAGTTTAACCATTCCTCCAACTAAATACTGCCAAGTAACGCTTTAATGAGCATTTTCATGACTAGAGATTTTCCTGTATTCATGAGTTCAAATGATTCACAATTTTTAATGTTTTTGATACATTGTGACAAATTGATTTTCAAAAGCATTGTATCAATTTTAAATGCCCCAGCCATCTTGAGTAATTTGAAATTTTATTTTTCAATTAAATTTGATGGCCTTTGTGTTTGTTTTAATGTTTAAAAAATACAAGTGCAGTGAAATGACAATCTTTATAAAGAACATGGAAAAATTTGATCAAATAAATTATTTTAGGATAATTCACATTTAACTATCACACATACCTAAAGAGTATTGGTTCATGACCTGGTATCACAGCCTGTTTTTAATTTTAATCATCAATAAGGATAATCATATAGTGAAGAGTCACATGGAATTTAAAATAGTTTATAGCTAACTTAATTATGACTCAAGATGGTCTTGATGTTTCCAAACAATTTGAAATTTAAGAGTGTACATGTAAAATCTTTCATTTTGAATTTTAAAAAATGCCTATGGAGAAGTTGATTTGTAGCAATTCATGTGGAAAAAAGAGCAAAGTGTTAAGTTTTAATTGACCATGAATTTAACAAGAACAGAGTGATGTAACAGACTAATTAAAACTCAAATAATCTTGGCCTACACTTTATGTGTAAAATGCCTAAATAATTGGAATTAACATTCTCACCTGGACATATCATGTCAGATCATAATTATGAGTGTCAAAAATGTGGTTTAATTCTAGACAGATCATGACAGGAGAATCGGGTTAATTCAGGTCAATATATTTTAATAAAATTATGATAAATCCATGGGATATTCAGAATGCCAGAACTAGGATGTTAACCGTTTTAGAAGTTATGTTATACAAGGAAATGTTATTTAGCTTGGAGAAGTACAAAGGTGACTTGTGATATCTGTTTTCAAAAATGTGAAGGGTTTGAGTCATATAGAGAAGTTGATTTATGTTATGTTATTCAATTCTGGCTAAGAATTAGTTGTTATAATACCCAACCAAGAAATGGATTCCTTTCCTCCTTTCCCTCTTCTCATAATCAGTCAGCAGACATTTATTAAGTATGGAACATAATTGTTCCTGGCACAGTGAAAGACCCTCAAAATAGAGGTACTAATAAGGTATCATCCTTGTCCTCAAGGAACTCGCAGTCTAATGGAGTTGACAGATTATCCATCCATCTATCTATCTATCTATCTATCTATCTATCTATCTATCTATCATCTTCCAAGGTTTATACAATATACAGAAAGTACTATACAGGAAAGTTAACTATTCAAGCAAAAGCTGATCAACATCTTTGTTAAAAGGGATATCATTTATACTTTTAATTTATAGCTGCTGCACCTTTGTGTTTCCTTCTTAAAATGATGTGCATAGTCTTTTAAGGTATATTTATAAACATAATGTTTATATCGTATATAATACTCATATATTATTGATATATATTATTTAAGAAAAATCCAAATATAAAAACAAAGCTAATTTTTAATGGGATCAATGTTGTTACTGCTCAGTAAATGTGAAATTGAGCTCCTTGGTTATCAGAGGAAAAAGGGAAACATTTGGACTTACAAGTGTTCCATTAAGAAAAAGAAAGCATTCATATGTTTTTTCAGAAAAAAAATATTTATCTTGATTCTAAGTCTTTGGAGCAGAGAAGTAATGAAATGTCTTTCAAACTTGCCAAGGTAAGATTATATACATAGTTTAAAATTTAAGTAATTTACACAGGGTAAACTAATTTCAAAAGAGGGAGGGATAAGGGCTATAAAAACAAGCAAATTGTGAAATTTACTATAGAAAATGCAATGTGGATAATCAAGAATTGACAGGTTTTCATCGTATGTTTGACTCCAAATGGCTTCTTTCACAAGTCTTCTAGTTTCATGAACTTTAAGAAGTGCTAAGGAAGCCGTCAATGTCTGAACAGATGATTCTCCTGAGTATGCTTAGTAGTACACCTGGTATGCTTACTAGTACACCTGGGCTTCCCACATGGGCTTTCTCCTATTCTGAAAGCAGATTGTATCAGCATTTTCTAGTTCTTTTGTCAGCAGGCACCACATGTTATAAGTACCTAGAAGTTCTCTTCTACCAGATTTAAATTTATCAAAGTGCTTTCTGGCCAGCACAATGTACGTCAATTTGCATTAACAGTCCCACTTTGTTCTTTATAGGACTTACTTTCCTCCTTTTTTAACCCATCCCATCAATTGACTCTAATGAAAACACATGAGAAAAAAACATGCTTAAGATAAGGAAGACACATAATATTTATTTTGGATCCACTACCTCATTGTTCATTTTGGATCTACTACCTCTGTTCATTTTTTTCTAAGATAACACATGAAAAATCTTAGCTATCTTAAGGATGCCCCAAAGATGAGTGGAGAGAAAACTCATCACATATTGTTCATTCATATATTCAAAGATATTTACTGATCCTTGCTTTGTACCAGGTACTGTGCAAGGCTATGAGGATATATTGTTTAACAAGGCAGATAAAGACCTTGGTTCTGGGAGTTTATTTTCTAGTGGGGAATTTTAGATGATAAATATGTAAACAAATGAAAATAATAATTACAGATTGGTTGGTAATGCAATATAAAGTAATTGGAGTTTGGGTGTGGGAAAACTTACTCTAGAGAGGTTGGCAAGGAAGGTTTTTCTTAGGTGATGACTTTGACCTGAGTCCTGAAGATTCAGAAAAAGCTAGTCAAGCAATAACTGGATTGGAGGAACAGCCCTTCTCCAAAAAAAAAGGTAATGGAAAGTACAAAGGTATAGAAAAAAGAATGAAAGTGTTAAAGGATGTTCAGGAAACAAAAAGAAGGATGAGCAAACTCCAGCGTGAAGAACAAGGCAAAAAGATGGGCAGAAGTCAGATCATGCTTATAATCAGAGCCTGTTAAAGAGTTGCAATTTTACTCCAAGAGATTGAAAAGCCATTGGAGGGTTTTAAGTAATGAAAAATGTCTCTTCTTTCAATTCTGAAGGGAACCACTGGCTCCTGTATGTAAAGTGGATGGGGAGAGGTAAGGTAGAGGCATATTAACTATGAAATTGTTAGAAAAGCACCATTAACTTGGACTAGAACTGTGGGATAGAAATGGAGAAAGGTGGAAATACTTGTAATGTACTTGGAGATAGGAGCAAGAGGACCTGGTCAGATGTTAAATGACAACAGGAAAAAAACCTTGGAAAGTAATAGATGGAGCAAGAAAGCAGATGATAAAAATATCAAAACTAGAAATATGACCACTAGGGACTGTCAGGAAAGGTAGATGAAGAAAAGCAAATAGGAGAACTTGAGAAGAGGTAATATGCAGAACTTCTGCTCAAGCTCAAATTCAGTCATGATAATGGAGATCTGAACAAATATATCAGTTCAAAGAAGTTGTAAAAGAATAGCTTATTCAAATAAATAGAGCAGAAAAAAAATAAAGATCAATTCCTAACACACATAAGAAAATAAATTCCAAAAGAGTTAGCATTATAAATATAAAATTTAAAACCATAAAGTATACAAGAAAAATGTGGAATAATATTATATAGTTTTAAGGACAGGAATACCTTTATAAGCATAGCATGAAACCCAGAAGCCATAAAGAAAATGACTCACAGATTTGACTACATAAAAATTTAAAATGTCTGTACAGTAAAAGGCATCATAAATGAAGGTGGAAGCCAAAGGCACAGTAGAAAAATAATTTGAAACATACATGACAAAGGGTTCATTTCTTAGCATGTAAAACACTCCCTCAAATAAAAAAGAAAACACTGGCAAAGTAAAAGAACGACAGTTCACACAGAAAGATATACATGGTCTTACAAATATAGGAAAATATTCTCAGCCACACTATTAATCAAAAACATGCAAATTAAAGTAGTAGATGTCATTTTTACCCATCAGGACAAGTGAAGATTCAAGAGACTGATAATGACTAGTGTTAGCAGGTCATAGAAAAACAATTATTCTCACATCTAGGTGGTTGTAAATTTAAATAATACTTTGTTTTTGAGGAGAAGACACTGACAATATGTACTAAAAGCAAAAATCCACATTATTTGATATAGTAATTTCATTTCCAGGAATTAATCCTACAGGAATATTCACACAGGTACTCAAATAGTTTTACTGCTATTCTGTTTGTAATAAAAAAAATGTGGAAACAACTTAAATGTTGATCCAGAGTGTACATTTATCATAGTAACTTTGCACAATGACATTATGTAGCAGTAAAAGAAAATAAGAGAGCTCTATGTAAGTATAGTATATAACTGACAGAAAACTTTTTATGATAAATGAAATAAAATAATAAAATACATGTATAGATTAATATCATTTTTATTAAAAAGTTTTATTTATTCAATAGATATATATTAGTACCTTATGTTTATAATAATCTTTATCTCTCTACCTAGGTCTATACAGATAAGAAAATAAGTCTGGCGAGATCTATAAACCCTATTTACTGTGATTATGTCTATGTGGTGAGACTGCAAAAATATTTTGGCTATTTAAGACTTCTAAATTATTTGAAATTTTTGTGTCAGCTTAAAAAGATAAAAATATGAAAAAATGGAAAGAACACAGGGTATAATATATTTAAAGTTACTGATGAGAAACTGCCTATTTTAGAAAAAGCAGATAAGCAACAAAAGTAAGCAAACAATGATTACAGCTTATGGTATAATTTTTACTGTAACTGGAGAAATACAATGGCTTATTCAAAGAAAATACTACATCTCAATTTTTTTACCCTTTATTTCTGAGATAATGTTGAACTTTTTATTTATGACACTAGTAGTTTTATTAAGTTGGAGACAAGTGATGATGCTATGAAGACTGCAGAAAATTTGACTTAGGGTGATGATCTTTAAGAATCCTCACTATGTTTATTGGAATCCAAAAACGTGTAAAGGAAAACTTGAAATGAAATCCCTGACAGCTAAGCAAATCTTTAAAGCACTGGGGAAAATATGTTTCTATTCAAATAGATGTAGTTATTCTGAAATCAAATAACATTCCTATAAAACTTATGTAGGTTGGCCAACTAATGAAGTATCCAACACTGTTTGTGTAACATATAAAGACTCACTTATTAATTTTTACACCTGGTGGTACTTATAACATAAATTTGGAAATATAAAGTAATGAGAGCATTATCATTTAGAATATTCAAATTTCTGTGCTGCATTACAAATCACATAGAAAACTCGATGCCCAATGTAAAATGGACATATTCACTGGAGTAAATGAAAATTGTTAAAGAACTAACTTTGAAGAAAACATCTTTCTATTTAAGTTAGGAGCTATCTAGCTACTGTCACAGAGTGATGGCTATCTTGTGAATACTGTACTAACCAAGATACTATAGTGTGAATGGCAGGCAAAACTGACTTCAGGATCTGATGCCCTGGATACTTGTCATTAGGCAAATTTTCTTAACTACAGATCTTCAGTTTCTCCACATAAATAATTAAAACAATACTGATGCCTGCTTCTAGAGTTGTGTAAGAATTGAGGTAACTAACACAGAGACTTGGCACATAATCAGTAGCTATTATTATTATCGAGGAGAAATGAGTTTCAAAGAACAGGGAGTTATCAGCTATGTCAAATCCTGCAAACTACAATATTAAAAGACAATGACTAACGAACAATGGGATTTACTATTGTGTAAGTCACTGATGACCTTCAAGAACACTGTTGCAAGAGTGGTGATGGTTAAGGGAGAAGGTAAATCGTGATAAAAATAGAAGGAGCTGATGTGGAATTATGTAGAACTTTTGATAGTAAGAGAAGGAATAAAAATAATATGGTGACAGTTTAAGAGGAGAGGACCAAGCCAAGCATTTTTCCAGCTAGGGCACACTGATTATTTTCTATGACAAGGAAGAAGCTACTGGAGATGGAGTTTATAGGAAAATTCCAGGTTAGTTTCAAAGATAAAATCCAACTGGCTTTCTTCTTTTTTTTATGAAATGAAGAAGGTAGAGAATGAAGTACTGTGCATTTATCTAATATATGTGTAGCTCCTTTAGGGCTGTGGGCTTTTCTTTTCTTTTTCTTGTAACTTGAATTCATTGAGAAGCTGTTCAAAAGTTTAGACTGTCTCTCTGTAAACACACACACACACACTGTGCTCATGAACACATAATTTTGCATGCAAATACGAGAATTCCTCAATCTCTTTAATCCATCCATGAACCAGTTCTCTCTCTAAATGGTACATAGATCCCAGACAAAGTTACCCTCTCATAGGACTTAGAAATAATTTTGAAAAATATGCATTTAGATTTGTGTATATAAATTAAAATTAACAATTCAGTTAGAGGTCAAAAACATTCCTATGAAATATCAACAAAATATATTTATTCAAAACATAAATTGCTTTTTCAAAATATAAACAGAAAATATAAATAAACTCGAAGTTTTAGCATTGGTTTAGAAATAAATGTTCTATATGACCATGAATGTAATACAACTAAATTTAATCGAGTTATAGTTATAGGCTAAATATTTTCCAAACGTTTTTCTAATATTCATAAAATTCATGTGTTTTGTATGTTAATGAATGAAGAAACTGTGGCTCAAAAGTGTTAAGTAACTTACCCACTATCAGGTTGTAAATTGAAGCCTATCTGGCTCAAAAGTCCAGAAAAGACTCTCCCTACCTCTAAATAAAAGATAAGACTATTCTAGGCCAGCATACATGAAAGAGTATGTATTAATAGAATTTATGTGGGATTAATAAGGTTGCTTTTTTTCTGGTCAAAATACAAAAGAACACTAAAGAAAAAAGAAGGAAAGACTTGTTAAAGATCAATTATCCGTGCAACTCATTATTAAAATTCTGCAGCCAGTGACAAGGTTGATGACTATTTACTTGAAATTCTTCCCATTTCTTGGCTCCTGTGAAATTACTCTTGCCTAATTTTCCTCTGAACTCACTGACACATTTCCTTCAGTCTCTTTTTCTCTCTCTGTCCCTCAAGTACTGTATTTCCTGGATTTTTGTCCTCAACATTCTGTTCACTGCTTTTTCTCTCTCTGTATGATTTTGCCCACATCCATGGTTTCAGCCATTATCAAATGTCTCTCTTTAGTTCAAACTGAGCCCAAGAGCTCCAGATACATATGTCTAACTCTCTACTGCATTTGGATGTCTCTTAAACTCCTCAAAATCAGTACATCCACACTATACTCATCTTCCCCATTCAAATCTGCTCCTGTGTGTCCCTTCCTAGTTGATGGTACTGCTATCTAATCATTTTTCCAGACCAAAAATTGAAGAAATCATCTTTAATTCTTATCATACTTCCTTTCCATTCTCCCACACAGACATCCAATCTATCACTAAGTTCTGTCAACAGTTCTGTATTCTTAGATCTATGTACATTTCTCTCTCCTTAGTGCTTCTACTTTTATTCAAGCACTTAATCATCCTAAATTGCATTACTTCAAGACTCAACTAACTGTTTTTTTCTTCCCATTTTGCCCCCTTCTAATACATTCTCCTTCTTGAAATCATCCTGTTCTTTGTAAAACATAAATCTCATCATGTTACTGTTGTTTTAAAATCATTTATGGGTCCCCCTTTTTATTCAGAAGAGTCTCCTTACCAGAGCTACAAGATCCTGTGTGGATCTACAAAGCCCTGCCCCTTAGCACACCTCTCCTTCCCAGTACAATCAATACTCTACAGCCAGACTAAACCATATCCAGTGGCTCAATCACACCTGGCCCTGCCACACCTTTGTGACTTGTCATGTTCAGCTCCTTTGGCCAGGCATGCCTTCCTTCCTCTCTATTTTTCAAATAACTCAACTAGAGTCTTAACACCCAGATCAGATAACATCTCCCCTAGTATACCATGCCAAGTTTGATGTTCCTTCCTGTGTTAATGTCTGTCATAGCACTCTGTTTCTCTGTCATAATACTTTGTCTTACTGTACTGTGATAACTGGCTTGTACATCTTTTCCCCTAGATTGTTAGCTTCTTGAGGGCAACAACTACTCTTATAAGTTTCTGTATGCTCATTTCTAGTATAGTGTCTTAAATACAGTTACCCTTGATAAATATGTTTTATGAATAAATGGATACTTTTATTATCTAATCTAATGAATGAATGGACAAATTCACTACACAATATGGCTTCAGTCTTTGCTGTATCACTCACTGCCATCTGATTAATGAATAAGTTGCCAGAAATGTCTTGCCCTATTTTCTTCAAAATGTTACAATTAAATTAGAAAAAAAATGACAATTCTTTTCTTTCTTGATTCAAGTAATCTCAATACAGATGTAGTTTTCACATCCTATGGTCTCCTGGTTAAAGTACTAGGATAGTAATTAGAAGACCTGTGTTCAAACTCAGGCTCTGCAGCTTATTAGCTACATGGTCTTTGGCAAGTCAAGTAAATTCTTTGAGCCAAACCTGGCTTAACTAAAAAATAATGACTAAAAAATAATGACCATCTTCTCAGACAGTCTCACTCGAAGACTAGCTTGAGGTCAAATAAAATCATGTACATAAAAGCAGTTTAAAAACTATGTGTTGTAGTAAAATGTAAGGTGTATGGTATTTATTCTTCATTTTAAATTCCTGAACTATAGTAAAGTTCTGTAAATAAGACATATACATATTTCCCAATGTCAGAAAGTAAAATTTTTTTCCTCTTTGAGAAATAAAAGACACTTGGGAGAACCACAAGAAAAAAAATAGTTTAGAGAGTTTTTCAAATGACTTTAAGAAAGCTTAGTACTGTGACAATTCTGAAATACATCAATGCAAATTGTGCATCATTTAAGAAAGGAACAAGCCATAGAAATGTGACTCATCTTTGTCATCAATCTCATGGGGAAAATTAAGAAAAAGAGGGAAAGAATATTATAAAACTAAAGAATTATTTCAAATCAACATAGAACCTTGCTATCAATTCAAAATAAGGAAACCTAATGACAGTCACTCATTTTCCTAAAAATAATAAAAAGTCAAATAGTATTTAACATATTTCTGCTAACAACTTTGCAGGTCAAACCATCAGAACTTATTTTTAGCATTTTTAAGATTATTATATCAGTCCAATATAAACTCTTAGAATGTCTTTTTAGGACCTCATGTCCTTGAAAAGGAAAATGTACAAAACTTAAACATTGTTGAATTAAAGACAAAAGTTTGTATTATTTAGTACCCTTAAACAAGTTTGAATTAAGTCCGTATTATATAAGCTCTGCCTGCAGAGCCTACTGGATATAATGTCACATTTTCAATGTATTTAGATTAAGTAAACAAGTATATTTTACATACCAACCTACTTTTACAAGTGGCACACAACTGGGTATTTAGAGTTGAAAACTAAACCCATCACAAATAGAACTAATATTTAACTTAAAAAGAACAACTTTCTCATCATTACTAGGGTATAATATGCATTCTATTTTTGACTTACAACTTACCTATCCATCACATTGTAAACTACTGAATAGACAGATTTTAGACAGAAAAGGAGAGTAAGATAAACACATTATTTGTAAAAAATAAAACAAAAATATTAACCAGTTGGTCTTTCCTATCCAAGTTTAAAAAGTTGGAAATATTCCACAAAATTCTCTTATTATTTCACCTATGGGACAACACATGAGTACTTGATCTATTTCACTATGTTTTTCCTACTACCTATCTGAAATTAAAAGAATCATTTGAGAAACTGAACATCTGTGTATTATATTGTAAAGGGACTGCCTTACTTATTAAAGGACTGATTCTTTTACAGGATAGCTAATGTAACTGGACTAAATTAATAATTGCAATGTCTCATCTTTTTATCTTTTAGAAAGCTTGGGATAGACTACTTTGGTATTTTGGTTATTACTTCTTTGGCCAAATTTAAGATACATCATCCTCTAAACCAAAATATCTTTATTAATTAACTATTAGAAAAATATAAGAACATAGCCTGCTTTTTCAGGTTGTCTCAAATGTTTTGTAAAGAACATATTCAATTTAACTAGCATGTTTGTTTGCAAAGATAGGTATTTTGGGTCAACTGTATAATATTTTATTAAAGGACATTCCATATTGAATATTGAATATTTTATTAAATTGATTTATTAAAGGACATTCCGTATTGAATTTATTTTTTAAATAAATTTATTTTGCCATACCCCATACTTTGAATAGGTTACAACAAAGAAATGCATACCTTTAATTACATTTTGAAATTTGACTACTTGGGTTATTTATTACACCTATACTTTGTTATTAAAATATGCCATAATTCTATATTATCTGTATTTCTTGCAATTTCAGTTTTATACTTAGCAAAGTGTGATTTTTCAACCATGTGAATAGTTTAAAAAGAGAACAATATTTTAATTTAATCTTACACAAAAATTGTAAAAAAAATAAAATGAAACTATAAGCCAAAATTATCCCCACCCTCTCTCAGCAACTTGAGATTTATACCAAAAGTAAAAAATATGAGTTAATTGGGTTTATACTTATGCGGTATGTAAACTCTATACACAGAATGTTTAGATTGTCTGAAGTATTCTTAGAATGCTAAATTAATTTTGAGGCAGAAGAACCAACGTTAAATTACATCTGTCCAATAGATGACCAATAATACTCTTTATTCTTTAATCTGCCTTTTTTGTCTTTAAGTATACATTCCATAAAATAAACATATCCTGTTTAGTGGCCCTTATTCACAGACACTAGATTATGAAGTTTTACAAGGGCACACTGCAGGAAAATCGTATTTAAAATAAACCTAGACGGACACATATATTTTTTTTATATTTTAAAAATATATGTATATTTAATCCAACATGAAAAAATTTTAAATCTAGCCGGTATCACTGTGAAGAATAAGTTCCATGTTAATCCTCCAGAACACTATTTTTATTCTTTTGTGCCCAAAGGCATACAGCTTGATATATGAGTTTGCCTCATACTTATTGCTTACGTTTCACCTTTAATTAGACTGGAAAATCACGCATCTACATGCTCTAGGTCAGTCCTTTTAACAAACACCAATCACCTGACCCACACTCTCTGACCATTGATTTTTCCTAAATTCTGCTTATATTTGTCTTAAGGACATCTGGCATACTCATTTGTCAAAAATTTTTCCTTTTCTTCACTAGAAAATGGTTTTTTTCCTTATTTACAATTTATGTTTTTTAAAAATACTTTAAGCATTTACACAAAGTCAATTATATGTGATTGTGAAAAACATAACACCACTAACATTGCCTTACACTTGGAATCAAAATAAGCAGACTTAGTTTACTTAGCTTTAATTTTCTCAATTCTAACATGTTAAAGAATAGCATATTACCTATATTTTATACTTTTTCTTTAACTTTTTCATTCTGTGTACAGCTTCTTAGCAATTTCTTATGTTTACAGATTCTTTACCAGTACACTTTATTTTATAAAATATTTTTATTACATAAATAATATAATGCTAATTAAAATTTTCCTGAATGAGATTAACATATGATATGGAAGAAGAAAGAATTATCACTTTATAGTTTATATAGCTGGAAGCCATAACATAAACTTTAAAATACTGAAGCACTTAGTTAGAAAAAATAAAACTAATATAGCTCCACTTTTAAGACAGTCTTTCATTAACTAAATAATAAAAATGAATACTTAAATAGCAATTTACTGTAGACAAAGTACCTTCAAATATATCTGAATCATGAACTATCTTTAAACTTAGAAATGGTTTTGTTGACAGAATCTCAAGAGAGACACAAGAAAAATATTTAAATCAACAGATAATAATCACATAATAAGAATATTTTATACCTAGAACTGTTTGAAATATTAACATCTCTATCAAAACTTGGAACAAAAATTAATAACTTAAGACATTTTCAAAAATGACTATCCACAAACTTAGCTCTAATTTATGTTCATTTCTGCTTAAAAATAACTCCCATATAATTATCATTATAATGAATATTGACTTTATTACTAAATACAACAAATGATTTTTTTAATTAAGTTGTACCCAAAGGAACTAGAGAATTCCTGCAAATTAATACAATTGTAGCAGTTAAAAAAAAAGTCAAATGCTTTAACCTCCTTATGAAACCAAGTTCTAAAGTAAAGTAATTAGATGCCAAAAATTAAGGAAACGTGATCATGTCACTTGTTAGATGAATTAATGGCAAATATATATGAATTAAAATAATTAATGAACAGATATCCTCCTAACACAAAAACTCCTTGTTTTCAATTTCACTAGTGTGTTCAGTATACACTTTCTTGTACTCAGAAAGAGGACTTTCAAAATTAAAATATACTCAACTTGATATAATAAAAATATCATACAATGCAGATTGAATATTTTATTACTGCTGTGCAAAATTTTATATAGAAACTATTCCTATATGTCTTACATAATCTATAACCATTATCTTAACATGTAAATTTTGAGCAGTAGTAAATTAGCATGTAAAAATAAGGAGGTATGGGAAAAGTGTTTCCCTCAAGAGTGAAAATGCAATCTAAATGTTCTATTGACTGATCATATTTTAGTGATTTTTAAATTAATCACAGTTGATTATATTTTTACATTGTTATACAGTATTTTGGCAGGGGAGCTCTGTACAACTGTTTAATTATAGCATTAGGTAAGATCACCAAATCTCAATCTTATTGTGTAAAATAACAGATCCAGCTGGGTTGGTTTGTAAATTCAGTGGATTGGAGACTAACATGATTTGCCACCAAGGTAAGGATTCATGGAGTTATATTCACAGGATATATGCATTACCTGATAGCAGGAGACATCTACAGCCCAGAATATAAGAGCAGGGCAGTCTCAAGTGACATCACCAGATCATGTGCAGCGTCAGCCAACCGACTCAAATATATATCCTCCACACCACCACTCCCCTCTTTCTAACTGTTAGCAAACCTTCCATTGCCTTTACCAGTGTAAGAGAGCATGTGTCTTCTTTAAAAGCAGGACAAACGCTTACTCAAGTGAAAAGCAAATAAAAACCAAGGAACAGAAATCAAAAACTAGATTGAGTACAATTTTCACTAACTTGATATTCAGGTTGTAGAAATAATACTGAAATATTAAAGGAGAAAGTAACTTCAATTAATTTCAAGAAAAAAGAAAGACGAAAGAAGGGAGTGAGGGAGGCGGAAAAGAAAAAGGGAGGGAGGGAAGAAGGAAGGAAGAGAAAGAAAGACCAGCTAAATATCCCTGAGACTAAATCTTACTTTTAACTGATTTGCTCTGTAACCAGCAAACTGTGGAGATCTTGAATGTCTTTCTTAAAAATATAATAATAATAATAGTAATAATAATAATATAGAGGAAGGGGACTCTATTGCCCCATTTTAATTCTCTTCTCATTTACCTACAACTTATGTTTTACTTACAAGCATTTGTTACAGCGAAACTGTTGGCTGTCTCAATGTTGTCCACATGAGGTACCAAATTAAAGGGAGCTTCTGACGCATTGGGGCTGGTGTTATGAAGAAAAATTGCTAATCGAAAAGCAGTGTATTCCTGATCTGTGTTTCGGATGAAGAGACCACCTATTAAAAACAGCAGAAAAAGCACATTCAGTGTCTCCTCTTGTAAATGTTACTATACCCACCCCAAGAACTGTCAAATCCACTGCCATTCACCAACACATACAATTAAGGAGCTAACCCTGCCACATCTTGGGAGACTGCCCTTTGTCCCTAAGGTGTATGCTTAATATTTTAGTCTTTAAGGCAGCTCAGCCTTTTCCTGTCCCAATTTGTCATGATCACAGTGACCTCTGAGACAGATCATTTAGTGTGCTTTCCTTTCTCTCTCTTGCACTCCCCATGATTCTCAGCACACTGCTACAGAAGCCAGCTCCGGGCATTTCTAAGATGCATGCAGATGGAAAGAAAAGATAATTTGCATTAAAATACAGAAATGAAGGGATGTGGTGATGTGAAGGTTAGAGGGAAATCAGAAAGGAGACATGAACTTTGTTTTTATGCAGCTCTTGGACTCAGCCTAATTAGCACCGTTTTGTGCACTGTCTACGAGAAATGATGCAGTCTGAGGCTGGGCTTCGCTGGAAGAAATTCAATTGCTGCGTCCCATTAAAAGACAGGAGAGAATAGCAAGAAAAGCCAAGGACAGCTAGGGTCCCTGGAAATAGAGTCGAGAGGGAGGATTAAGGGCAAAAGATTCAAGAGGAAAACAAAAGAAGAAAAGGTTCTGGGAAAGGGATCTAACTTTGGAATCCGTTAACTGGTAGCAAGCAAAGATAAGGAGGTGTGGGTGTAAATGCTTTTTTGCACAGTGTCTTTCTGTAATAGCGAAAGCTGCTGCGTACAGCACGGGAAGAAGCGGGGGGGGTGTTTTGTTTTGTTTTGTTTAAACAAACTCTACAACCCTTCATGCTTTAGAGAAAGAAATGAAAAGAAATATCAGATAAAATGCTACCAAACCCCACGGAGGTTTTTTTCCCCAACTTATTTCAATCCTACATAAGCGACATGAACCAAAGGTGGAAACAGGAGTATAGACTGAGGACGGACGGTTGGGCAGCTCTGTGCTGTTCTAACTGAACCTGCACCAAAGAGGCAGTCTTTTTATAAAGGGGAGAAAGGAAGGGGGAAGCAGAGGGGAAAGGAGAGGCCGAAGGTTCCCCTAAATTGCTTATCAGTAACTCATTTGACTCACTTTCGGATATCTGCTACAGCTACCCACACGCATACCCCACCGGAGCAGAGCTTACCTATTTGCACGCTGCTCGGAAAGGCTCCCATGGCGAGTCCCCAAAATCCAGAAAATAACAAGACTATCTGTCTGCAAATAATCCTCATCTTCTTTTCTCCTCTCCCTGGCGCGCTCCTTCTCTCGCACTCTTCCTAAAGGCTGTTCAGAGAGGCATTGAGGACTATGGCGCTAAAATTAAAAAAAAACCAAAAATGAAAAAAAAAAAAAAAAAGAACAGAAGAGAGAGGTTTGGGTGGTTTGGGGTTATGACTATTTCCCTTTAGCAATCCATCCCGAGCTGCCAGATTTTTCCCGCAGTCTCCATAGCCCTGGGAGAGGTTTTCTGTCCGGCTGCAAATGTTACACATGCAAAAGATGGTGGTGGAGCGGCTACTGGCTGCTCGCAGGGATGAGACATGCGCTCTCTCTGTGCCTAGCTGGCACTAGCTCTCGGCCCTCGCTTTCTCACCTACACACACACACTAGCGCCGCGGCCGCCACACGCGCTCCGCTGCTCCTTTCAGCCAACAGCCACCTAAAGCCTACACCAGCCCGGAGCCTCGCGCCCCCTCCGCGAGCGCGCAGCACTCCCTCCCCACGCCCCTCGCCCACTACTCGGCAGGCTTCACCCCTTGGGTGCTCACCCGAGCGCCTCAGTCTCTTCGACGCTCCAGAGCCAATCTGGAGACAGGTTTTTCCTTTTCACGACTCCCGCCTCTCTTCTTCCCGCGTTCGCAGTGGGTCCTACTCTGGGGATGGGCACCCCCAGCGTCCCTCTCTGCTTTCCAGGCGCCTCTGCTTCGCGGCTGCACTTGGCAGGAAATTCACCCTCGGGCCAGGTCCTCAAGCCCCGAACAGGGCCTCGGGGAGTTAATACTTCCCCATGCGCCCGGCCCCCTGCCGCATTCTTGCAGGCTCTCGGGGAGGACCGGCTGCCTCCCTCTCCTTCAGCTCAGCCTTTCTCTCAGCCTCGCCCTCTTCTGCCACTGGGCTGCGCGCGGGGGACTCCGGTTCTCGCTGCAGCAAAGATTTCTCACCAGCAAACAGCCCGGGAATCTGGAGAGCCTGAGACGGGAATGGACGAGATGAAGGGGCTCAAGAGAGAGAGGATGAGAAAAGGAGGCAAAGGGCAGCCTCAGGCAGGTTTAAGAAGCTGGGACCAAGGAGGAAAGAATTGATGGAGGTCAGGCTGGAGAAGAGACACAGAGAGGTCAAACCATTTTAGGAAAGAGAGGAAGGAAGAAAAAGTTAATTTAAATAACAAAGTAGGGTGATGAACGGGGTGGGGAAGAGACTGAGAGGTGAAAACTGAAAAGGGGGTCTACTTGTTCTTTGAAAGGCTTGGAACTAGGAGTAGGAAAGGTAATTAAAGAGTTCTTTCTCTCCAGTCACCTTTTCAGGAGACACTTTTCCTCTGTGCTAGACCCACTTCAGGAGTAGCAAGAACATAGTTCAGGGGCTGATGAAGAAGAATGGGAAGGGCAGTGCTTGGAGCAGTGGGCACAAGTTGGTATTTGTGCCTGATAGAAAAATGGAGTATTTTACATGCACATCTTTTCTTAGCTGGAGCTCCAGAATACTCACTCTACTCCATGTCACTCCAAGAATACTTAAGCACTGCCTTGATGATGTCAATAGTTGTTTTAAATGGGTAGAAGAAATTTATTATTCTAGAAAATTTTAGAGCTATGTTGTCATTGCTTCTCCAAGGGTCACCTTTAAGACTTCATTTCACTTGGCTGTATTGGATGGAGTCTGTACCACACCCAGAGAGAGTGACTGCAGTAGCAGTGAATGAAAGGTTTCTGATTTCCTCTTTATGGTTTGAGGTCTTCTGACCTAGACAGTATATCTAATCCCCTAATTCCATTAAACTGTGAGAGGAAATGTGTTTTAAATCTTTACAGTTCTTTGGGTGCCATTGGTTGAATCATATTATTTTAGAGCCTGGAAGGCTGGGTCACATCAGCTAAAGCCAAGCTTTTGACGAATCGTTAGAGGGAGGGATTCTCCTTAAAGGTTAACTGTAAGAAATTTTACAAATCTTCTGGTATCATACCTTCATATTAGTGTCTTCTACACCTAAAGTACTGTCTTCCATTACATTTTACAAAAGAATATAGTAAGTGCCTATGCTTATCTGATGTAACATCTGGGAAAAGAGGAGAAGGAATTGATCAATGTGGCCCACCTGGTAAAGACTTCTTGAAATATGTACTGCCTTTACTCCTTCAAGTCTCCTTTCATTAGATATCACTAATTGCCTATAGTTGGAGTTTGAGGATAACATTTAATAATCCTCAATTAATCCTCTGCTAAATCTGTTAAATCTTCAGAGTGCTTTTCTTCAGAGTGCTTCTCTAAGTTCTGAATTTTGCTTTTAAAGTCACATCTTTTTGTTGTTGCTGTTATTTATCCTTTTTTCTGTTACATTACACAACAGATTGTTATGACAAAAAATATCTTAATTGTGAGTAATTGGATACCACAAATCATACATTTGTCATTTCAGTTTATAAGGCTTTAGTCTTACAAGTCAAGTGGGATTTGAAATGTTTTCCTTTTTGTCTTTTCTGTCAATGTAAAAACCAAGCTGTAATAATATTATTCTGTTTCTCTTATAAGAAGATAATAAAATAAGCCACATAAAATTCAAGTTGAACTTAACTGAAATTAAAATTTCAAAACCCACCAAATCATTAAATTCATCACCTAGTTGGGCAACTAGTCTAGCTCCCCCTAATGCACAGAGGCAATAATTAACTTTTGTTCTTCTCAAAATCAAAAGATTTGAGGTTTCAAATAATGTAATGCCACCATCACTGTAGGCGCAGGACAAGTTTTATGTTTTTATTTTTATTTTTTAACAGAATCTAATTTTTTATTTAAATGGAATGGCATTACTTTCATATAGAGTATTAATCAAGGTTAACCAATTCTTAGCTTGTTCATCTAAATTTCTACATGTAGTATGGTCATTTTATTTTTCATCTAACCACCATAATGACACCTTGACTAATATGACCACAGATGACACGACTATAGTTTTCCAAAATAGTAATCTTTTTTTTTAATTTCTATTTTTCCAGTTAATTAAAACCTCCATTTTACTCTATGTATCTAAATTATCTTTCTCTGTAGGATATCTCTATTTATCTCTCTATATATCTATATCTACAGGGATATATTTATAGATATATCCTCATGTCATGCTTGTCTTTAAGATGTACCAAAACGGAGCAAGTTTTAGAGTTGGCTCAGAAGGAAGGCAAGTGGAGGCTGTGGCAGACATTGTGCATTCATATATAATAGAAATTATAATCAACAATGCTGAAGACAAAACAGTGAAGAATAAAAATGTAGCTAGTAATGGTACAGCTAACACCTGCACTTTTAATCTTGAGTTTCTGATCCTCCAAACAATTGTATAAATATGACTCATGATACACTTCCTATTATCCCAAGTATGAATTTACATATAGAAAACAATTACTTGAGACTCTCTTTGGAGCATTTGTAAAGGCAGAGGTAAGATCCTGCTATATCTCTGAAAAAAAATTCGAAGGATTATTACCAGCTAGAAAACAAAAGATACATATGTTTGATTTTATTGCTTTTGTGTTATTCTACGTAAATAATTTCAGTTTTCTGAAATTCAACTTACTAATATATTAAAAGAAGTTATCATACTAGAAGGTTTCTAAACTTTCTTATAGTTACCCAAATCTCTGATCCTATGAAATAAATTCAGCCAGCATTTGGGCAGTTCTGCTATGGGAAAGGCCCGATGCTGTGGGCAATCCACAGATGAACATGCCACAGCCTCATACACAGAACATTCACATGGTGTGTCAGGGAAGGCTTTGTGGAGAATTTTCTGTGAGAAGAGATAGATATTGATAGATAGGTATAGCTCTCTAAGTAGAAAAATGGTGTCCAAGGGCCTGATGATATAAAGCACATGCTGCTGAGCTGTTTTGGGGTATAAACTTGGGGTCATAGAGGATGATAAGAACAGAAAGTTAGGTTAGACTGTTAATGGAGCATAGTGAATGAAGTGCTTGGGATACTGAACCTTATTCTGTGAGGAGGTATCTGGTATGTATATACAGAGAAAGGGAACATTGGTGATAGTGAGGTGGTTTGGTGATGTAGACCAGGAAAGGCAGGAGCTGAGATGAGTTTATAGACTGCCTTTCAGAAAATCAGGTGAGGTGGAACAAAGATCTGGAGTAGAACCATAGAAAGGAAACAGGATAAGGGAGATAGGAAAGTTATTGCTGAGATAAAACTGACAGGGCACACTCATCACCTGGTGGGGAATCATGGGTGTGCCACATATTTAAGAGTTAGGATCAAAGATAACCTCAAGTTTGAAATCTGAGTGTTCTAAAAAGAAGCTGTGGTAATCAGCAAGTTGGTGATATCTTCAATTGGGAAAAGGAAGTTAGGAGAAAGGGTAAGTTTGCTGGGAAATAGGCTTTTCATCAAATTATTCACACTCAGATAGTTATATATTGAGCACCTACCATGTCTAAGTGCTTGAGATATAGTGGTGAACAAAACAAAATTCTGACTATTACTGGAAGATTCCTAATATCTGTGAACCCTCACTATTTTGCTAAGGCCTTTCATATATCATTTGATCTACAGAAAAATTTAGGTATCATTAAATTGATTAGGAAACCCATCTAAAGGTTGAAATTCTTACATAACTTTATATTCTTAGTAACTGATAAAACCAAGAGCTAGGGATAAAACTCAGGTCTGTCTGATTTCAGAGACCATGTTGTCCTCATTAAAACCTGCTGAGTTAATGAGCTCAAGGTGCAAAGAGGAGTCTGGAAGATTAAAAAGTAAACTGGAAGAATCCACAATATGTAGAAAAGTAGTATGGTCTTCAAAGACCTCAGGCTTTTACAGTAAATAAGTGGGTTCAGATTATAGACCCCTAGTGCCTTGGCTACATTAGCATGGATACATAAGTTTTTTATTCTGGTAGAACATATGTAAATTTTCAGCACAGTTCTGGCAGTTCTTATTAATAAAGAGTTGCCAAAAATGTGATCAAGTTTCCAATAGAGGGAGGCACAGAGTACCACGTGAGCAAAATAGGAAGTCTAATTATGATTTTGAGGGAACCAAGGAAGAACTCACAAAGAGAATTTGAACTGAATTTTTATGGGTGTGTTTTATAGATTAGGTAAAGAGAAAAAAATTATGTGCAATACATCAGTGGGCATATGCCTTTCTGTAAGCTACTAGAAGTTTGGTAAAACTGGACTTAAGGTTGTATTAGGGGGAGTGCTGGAAGTAAGGTTGGAAAGCAAAGCAAGGGATGGTTATGAACTGTTTCAGCAATTTTGTCTGAATCTCATAGACATAGAGAAAAAAACATTATCAGCAAAGGGGTAAAAAGATCAGATTTTCATTTTAGATCCAAAATCTCGAAACATGTAGTAAATGCTATACAGTGAGGCTGGAGGCAGGAGAAATTTGAAAGTTGTAGAAATAGTCTAGGTGAAAAATGATTGTGTGAACAAAGCTAATAACAGTCGAATTTACTTGAAGTTGTACTTTTAGGTTTCTATACCACATATACACTAGCAGAATTATAAAAGTTCCATGTACAAATCTATGTATAACAGTACTATTTATCATAGCAAAACCCCAAACAACCCATATGTTCCTTGAGAGGAGACTACCTTACAAGCTATTGTATATCTAAACATGGGGTTATTCAGTGAAATAGAATTGCCTCTATATACCACTGTGGAGTGATCTCAAGGATATGTTATGTGAGAAAAAGGAAGGTAGAGACAAGTATGTGCACACTAGCATTTATCTAAAAGAAGGAGTATTTTCTCTAGGGACAGAAAATCAGAGTAAAGAGAAAGAAGCAATAAACCTTCAATAGATACTCAGACTTGCATTATCTTAATTTATTTAAAAGCAGATAATTCTGGCATCCTCTGTAGTGGGATATCTCCTAAAGACAAAAATAATTGCAAAAAAACAACTTACACTGTTTCCACTAATCATATTGTTGATGCTAGTATTGATATTGCTGTTCTGAGAATGTTGTGTATATATTGTTGCATAAAACAATGCTGGTGTTGTTGGAAAAAGCATCAGAGAAAGGTGATACATGTTTAAGATCAAAGAGGGTAAGTAAAAACCCTGGTAGTTTTGAATTTGAATTGGAAGTTTCAGTATGGATTAATGATTTATTTTATATTTTCAATGAAATATGTATTTTCTAGTTCTATACACTACTGGCATAGAAATAATGACCAACCTATTAAAAATCAACACTTCTTGTACACATTTTGTGGTATCTAATACTATACCTTACTAAAAGACATTCCAAGTCTAGGGAAAGGACTCATTCCAGGTCTATGGAAGGACCTGTACAAAATGCACTTGGAACATTGTGTCGTAACAAAAAGATATGAAGCTATTAAAATTACTGAGTTCACGTCAAGAGTTTTCAGAAGCTAACTGGAAGATCTTTCCATTGGCTGAAGATATCGAAAGGAATAATGCTTGCAATATATTATAACACATCACTGTTAAATCCACAGCATCATAGTGATAATTTTGAAAAGAGATAGAAGCCTCATCAATCTCCTTTATGTTAGTTATGAAACCAACTCATAAATTTTTTAACATAAACTTTTCATTTTGGCATAGTTGATTTACCGAATAGTTGGGGAGATATTACAGAGAGTTTCTCTATACCCCTCACCTAGTTTCATTTTTCTTTAGTGTTACCTTACATTACTCTGGCACATTTACCAAAATTAAGAAACCGACACTAGCATGTTACTGTTAACTAAACTCCAGACTTTATTTGGATTTTATCAGTTTTTCCATTAGTGTTTTATTCTGTTCCAGAATCCAATTCAGAATACTTCATTGCATTTAGTTGTCATATCTCTTTGGGTCTCTTCTATTCTGCAACAGTTTTGTCATCTTTGTTTTTCATGACCTTGACAGTTGGATGAGTACTGATCAGGAGTTTTGTAGAAAGTCTCCCAGTTTGGATTTGTCTGATGCTTTTCTCATGCTAATTGAAGTTTTGGATTTTTGGTAAGAATACCATAGAGTATCACATCATACCAGGGGTTCCATGATATTCCCATTGACATCACTAGTGATAACCTTCATCAACTGGTAAAAGTGTATTTTCAAGGTTTCTCTACTGTAAAGTTACAATTTTTCCATTCCATAATCTATTCCATAGAAGTGAGTCAAGAAGTATGGCTCAATCTCTAAGGTGAGAGAATATGTACATATATTACTTGGAATTTTGTAAGGAAGATCTGTCTCTTCCCTTATTTTTTAATTTAATCATTTGTTTATATCAGTATGGATTTATATTTATTTTATACTTTGGGTTATAATCCAGTGTTAAAGTATTTACTAATTATTTTCTTGCTTAACTTACTCCAGCTTTGGACATTTGGAGCTACAATTATTCCCCCATCCTTTTGTTTTCTGAACACTTCCATGCTTATTGTAATTACAGGATAATCCAGGATCATCTTGTATATTTTCTGTTGTAGCCTTAGTATGGTACATTTCTTCAAGGAGTCCTGTTTGTTCTTATTGGAAGATGATACTTAAAAAGCAAAGAGTTTTGTTTGCATCAATTGCCATGGCTCTGATTTAAGCTGAAGCTTATGCATCATTAATGAAAGAAAAATTATGTACTTTCTAATATTGTAGAAATATAAATACTGAGTAAGTCATTTAACACAAATGCCATAGTAGCAAATTTAGATCAATAATAATTATTTCTTCCAGTTTAACAAATATGAATATTTGATTGGTTAGGAAGGAAAAAATCTAAAGAAAGGGAAATAAGCATACTCACTCTAGTTATATAACCATCTGATACTTGAAACAACTCAAGTGTTTGATCTATAATAGAGTTACCTCTCCCTATTATAAATCATATACATCCCAGTTTATTACATTTAAGTTCTAAACTTTTTTCTGATTACATTTTTTTCCTCCCTTTTTTATCACCTAAGAAAATTTGAGTTGTATGTATTTAGTCACACCGTATCCAACTTCTTTCCCTTGAAAATATCCTTGGCTGTGACTGAATACATTTTGCATAGCATTTTTAACAAAAATAACATGGAGCCATACTGACTTCACTTCTAAGATGATTCTACTCACAAACTTGTCTGGTTTCCTGAATGTTCAAAACAGTCTTGTGCAAAATGTTTGTCAGCCAACATACTTCTTAGCCCAATGGAGAGATTATAGATAAGCTATTTATGAAAGTGATCAATTACTGCTATCCCCAGATAAACTCTTTTTACTTATTTATTTTTTTGTGGTAACTTTATTATTAATTTATATATCTATTGATCTATTTATTTATTTGTCATAACTTTACTTTTTTATTTATTATTGTTTTTGGTGTGTTAGCTTCTACTTTATAAGAAAGTGAATCAGTTATACATATACATATGTTCCCATATCTCTTCCCTCTTGTGTCTCCCTCCCGCCCACCCTCCCTATCCAACCCCTCCAGGCGGTCACCGAGCTGATCTCCTTGTGCTATGCGGCTGCTTCCCACTGGCTATCTACCTTACGTTTGGTAGTGTATATATGTCCATGCCTCCCTCTCGCTTTGTCACAGCTTACCCTTCCCCCTCCCCATATCCTTAAGTCCATTCTCTATTAGGTCTGTGTCTTTGTTCCTGTATTGCCCCTAGGTTCTTCATGACATTGTTTTTTTCTTAAATTCCATATATATGTGTTAGCATATGGTATTTGTCTTTCTCTTTCTGACTTACTACACTCTGTATGACAGACTCTAGGTCTATCCACCTCATTACAAATACCTCAATTTCCTTTCTTTTCATGGCTGAGTAACATTCCATTGTATATATGTGCCACATTTTTTTATCCATTTATCCGATGATGGACACTTAGGTTGTTTCCATTTCTGGGCTATTGTAAATAGAGCTGCAATGAACATTTTGGTACATGACTCTTATTGAGTTATGGATTTCTCAGGGTATATGCCCAGTAGTGGGACTGCTGGGTCATATGGTAGTTCTATTTGTAGTTTTTTAATGAGCCTCCATACTGTTCTCCATAGTGGCTGTACCAATTCACATTCCCACCAGCAGTGCAAGAGTGTTCCTTTTTCTCCACACCCTCTCCAGCATTTATTGTTTCTACATTTTTTGATGATGGCCATTCTGACTGCTGTGAGATGATATCTCATTGTAGTTTTGATTTGCATTTCTCTAATGATTAATGATGTTGAGCATTCTTTCATGTGTTTGTTGGCAGTCTGTATATCTTCTTTGGAGAAATGTGTATTTAGGTCTTCTGCCCATTTTTGGATAGGGTTGTTTGTTTTTTTGTTATTGAGTTGCATGAGCTGCTTATAAATTTTGGAGATTAATCCTTTGTCAGTTGCTTCATTTGCAAATATTTTCTCCCACTCTGAGGGTTGTCTTTTGGTATTGTTTATGGTTTCCTTTGCTGTGCAAAAGCTTTGAACTTTCATTAGGTCCCATTTGTTTATTTTTGGTTTTATTTCTACATCTCTAGGAGGTGGGTCAAAAAGAATCTTGCTGTGCTTTATGTCATAGAGTGTTCTGCCTATGTTTTCCTCTAAGATTTTGATAGTTTCTGAATATACACTTAGGTCTTTAATCCATTTTGAGCTTATTTTTTTGTATGGTTTTAGGGAGTGATCTAAACTCATACTTTTACATGTACCTGTCCAGTTTTCCAAGCACCACTTATTGAAGAGGCTGTCCTTTCTCCACTGTACATTCCTGCCACCTTTATCAAAGATAAGGTGACCATATGTTCATGGATTTATCTCTGGGCTTTCTACCCTATTCCATTGATCTGTATTTCTGTTTCTGTGCCACTACCATACTGTCTTGATTACTGTAGATTTCTAGTACAGTCTGAAGTCAGGGAGCCTGATTCCTCCAGCTCCATTTTTCATTCTCAAGATTGTTTTGGCTATTTGGGGTCATTTGTGTTTCCATACAAATTGTTAAATATTTTGTTCTAGTTCTGTGAAAAATGCCAGTGGTAGTTTGATAAGGATTGCAATGAATCTGTAGATTGCTTTGAGTAGTAGAGTCATTTTCACTATGTTGATTCTTTCAATCTAAGAACATGGTATATCTCTCCATCTATTTGTATCATCTTTAATTTCTTTCATCAGTGTCTTATAATTTTCTGTGTACAGGTCTTTTGTCTCCTTAGGTAGGTTTACTCCTAGATATTTTATTCTTTTTGTTGCAGTGGTAAATGGGAGTGTTTTCTTGATTTCACGTTCAGATTTTTCATCATTAAAGTATAGGAATGCCAGAGATTTCTGTGCATGAATTTTGTATCCTGTTACTTTACCAAATTCATTGATTAGCTCTAGTAGCTTTCTGGTAGCATCTTTAGAATTCTCTATGTATTGTATCATGTCATCTGCAAACAGTGACAGCTTTACTTCTTCTTTTCCAGTTTGTATTCCTTTTATTTCCTTTTCTTCTCTGATTGCTGTGGCTAAAACTTCCAAAACTATGTTGAATAAGAGTGGTGAGAGTGGGTAACCTTGTCTTGTTCCTAATCTTAGTGGAAATGTTTTCAGTTTTTCACTATTGAGGATGATGTTGGCTGTGGGTTGTCATATGTGCCCTCTATCATGTTGAGGAAAGTTCACTCTATGCCTACTTTCTACAGGGTTTTTATCATAAATGGGTATTGAATTTTGTCGAAAGCTGTCTCTGCATCTATTGTGATGATCATATGGTTTTTCTCCTTCAATTTGTTAATATGGTGTATCACGTTGATTGATTTGCGTATATTGAAGAATCCTTGCATTCCCGGAATAAATCCCACTTGATCATGGTTTATGATCCGTTTAATGTGCTGTTGGATTCTGCTTGCAAGTATTTTGTTGAGAAATTTTACATCTATGATCATCAGTGATATTGGTCTGTAGTTTTCTTTCTTTGTGACATCCTTGTCTGGTTTTGGTATCAAGGTGTTCGTGGCCTCGTAGAATGAGTTTGGGAGTGTTACTCTCTCTGCTATATTTTGGAAGAGTTTGAGAAGGATAGGTGTTACCTCTTCTCTAAATGTTTGATAGAATTTGCCTGTAAAGCCATCTGGTCCTGGGTTTTTGTTTGTTGGAGGATTTTTAATCACAGCTTCAATTTCAGTGCTTGTGATTAGTCTGTTTGTATTTTCTATTTCTTCCTGATTCAGTCTTGGCAGGTTGTGCATTTCTAAGAATTTGTCCATTTCTTCCAGGTTGTCCATTTTATTGACATAGAGTTGCTTGTAGAAATCTTTCATGATCTTTTGTATTTCTGCAGTGTGAGTTGTTACTTTTCATTTTTCATTCCTAATTCTATTGATTTGAGTTTTTTCCCATTTTTTCTTGATGAGTCTGGCTAATGGTTTATCAATTTTATTTATCTTCTCAAAGAACCGGCTTTTAGTTTTATTAATCTTTGCTATCTTTCCTTATTTCTTTTTCATTTATTTCTGATCTGATTTTTATGGTTTCTTTCCTTCTGCTAACTTTGGGGTTATTTTGTTCTTCTTTCTCTAATTGCTTTAGGTGCAACATTCAGTTGTTTATTCGAGATGTTTCCTATTTCTTAAGGTAGGATTGTATTGCTATAAACTTCCATCTTAGAACTGCTTTTGCTGCATCCCATAGCTTTTGGGTCATCTTGTCTCCATTGTCATTTGTTTCTAGATATTTTTTGATTTCCTCTTTGATTTCTTCAGTGATCACTTCGTTATTAAGTAGTGTATTGTTTAGTCTCCATGTGTTTGTATTTTTTACAGATCTTTTCCTGTAATTGATATCTAGTCTCATAGCATTGTGGTTGGAAAGGATACTTGATACAATTTCAATTTTCTTTAATTTATCAAAGCTTGATTTGTGACCCAAGATATGATCTATCCTGGAGAATGTTCCATGAGCAGCTGAGAAAAATGTGTATTCTGTTGTTTTTGGATGGAATGTCCTATAAATATCAATTAAGTCCATCTTGTTTAATGTATCATTTAAAGCTTCTGTTTCCTTATTTATTTTCATTTTGGATGATCTGTGCATTGGTGAAAGTAGGGTGTTAAAGTCTCCTACTATGAATGGGTTACTGTCAATTTCCACTTTTATGGTTGTTAGTATTTGCCTTATGTATTGAGGTGCTCCTATGTTGGGTGCATAAATATTTACAATTGTTATATCTTCTTCTTGGATTGATCCCTTGATCATTTTGTAGTGTCCTTCTTTGTCCCTTGTAATAGTCTTTATTTTAAAGTCTATTTTGTCTGATATGATAATTGCTACCCCAGCTTTCTTTTGGTTTCCATTTGCATGGAATATCTTTTTCCATCCCCTTACTTTCAGCCTGTGTATGTCTCTAGGTCTGAAGTGGGTCTCTTGTAGACAGCATATATATGGGTCTTGTTTTTATATCCATTCAGCCAATATGTGTCTTTTGGTGGGAGCATTTAGTCCATTTACATTTACGGTAATTATCGATATGTACATTCCTATTCCCATTTTCTTAATTGTTTTGGGTTTGTTATTGTAGGTGTTTTGCTTCTCTTGTGTTTCTTTCCTAGAGAAGTTCTTTTAGAATTTGATTTAAAGCTGCTTTGTTGTTGCTGAAATCTCTCAGCTTTTGCTTTTCTGTTAAGGTTTTAATTTCTCCATCAAATCTGAATGAGATCCTTGCTAGGTAGAGTAATCATGGTTGCAGGTTTTTCTCTTTCATCACCTTAAATATTCCTGCCAGTCCCTTCTTGCTTGCAGAGTTTTGCTGAAAGATCAGCTGTTAACCTTATGGGGATTCCCTTGTGTGTTATTTGTTGTTTTTCCCTTGCTGCTTTTAATATGTTTTCTTTGTTTTTAATTTTTGACAGTTTGATTAATATGTGTCTTGGTGTATTTCTCCTTGGATTTATCCTATATGGGACTCTCTGCGCTTCCTGGACTCGATTAACTATTTCCTTTCCCATATTGGGGAAGTTTTCAACTATAATTTCTTCAAATATTTTCTCAGTCCCTTTCTTTCTCACTTCTTCTTCTGGAACCCCTATAATTCGAATATTGGTGCATTTAATGTTGTCCCAGAGGTCTCTGAGACTGTCCTCAGTTCTTTTCATTTTTTTTTTATTCTGTTCTTCAGTAGGTATTTCCACTATTTTATCTTCCACGACACTTATCCATTCTTCTGCCTCAGTTATTCTGCTATTGATCCCTTCTAGAGTATTTTTAATTTCATTTATTGGGTTGTTCATCATTGCTTGTTTCATTTTTAGTTCTTCTAAGTCCTTGTTAAATGTTTCTTGCATTTTGTCTATTCTATTTCCAAAATTTTGGATCACCTTTACTATCATTTTTCTGAATTCTTTTTCAGGTAGACTGCCTATTTCCTCTTCATTTGTTAGGTCTGTTGGGTTTTTATCTTGCTCCTTCATCTGCTGTGTGTTTTTCTGTCTTCTCATTTTGCTTATCTTACTGTGTTTGGGGTCTCCTTTTTGCAGGCTGCAGGTTCGTAGTTCCCGTTGTTTTTGATGTCTGTCTCCAGTGGCTAAAGTTGGTTCAGTGGGCTGTGTAGGCTTCCTGGTGGAGCAGGCTAGTGCCTGTGTTCTGGTGGATGAGGCTGGATCTTTCCTTTCTGGTGGGCAGGTCTACGTCTGTTGGTGTGTTTTGGGGTGTCTGTGGACTTATTATGATTTTAGGCAACCTCTCTGTTAATGGGTGGGGTTTTGTTTCTCTCTTGCTAGTTGTTTGGCATATGGTGTCCAGCACTGTAGCTTGCTGGTCATTGAGTGAAGCTGGGTGTTGGTGTTGATATGGAGATCTCTGGGTGATTTTTGCCATTTGATATTACTTGGAGCTTGGAGGTCTCTTGTGGACCAGTGTCCTGAAGTTGGCTCTCCCACCTCAGAGGCACAGCCTTGACTCCTGGCTGCAGCACCAAGAGCTTTCATCCACACGGCTCAGAATAAAAGGGAGAAAAAGTAGAAAGAAAGAATTAGTAGAAGTAGACAGAAAGCAAGCAAGCAAGCAAGCAAGAAAAAAAGAAAAATGAAAGGAGGGAGGGAGGGAGAGAGGGAGAGAGGAAGGAAGGAAGGAAGGAGAGAAGAAAGGAAAAAAAGAAAGAAAAATAAGATAAAGTAAAATAAAATAAAGTTATTAAAATAAAAAATAATTATTAAGAAATATTAAAAAAATTTTTTTTTAAAACGGAGGGATAGAACCCTAGGGCAAATGGTGGAAGCAAAGCTATACAGACAAAATCTCACAAAGAAGCATACACATACACACTCACAAAAAGAGGAAAAGGGGAAAAAAATCATACATCTTGCTCTCAAAGTCCACCTCTTTAATTTGTGATGATTCATTGTCTAAAGGAGGGAAGGAAGGAAAGAAAGAAAGAAAGAAAGAAGATAAAGTAAAATAAAATGAAGTACGATAAAATAAAACAAAACTATTAAAATGAAAAATAATTATTAAGAAAAAAACAAAAAACAAAAACAACAACAAAAAAAACTGACGGATAGAACCCTAGGACAAATGGTGGAATCAAAGCTATACAGACAAAATCTCCCACAGAAGCATACACATACACACTCACAAAAAGAGGATAAGGGGAAAACATCATAAATCTTGCTCTCAAAGTCCACCTCCTCAATTTGGGATGGTTTGTTGTCTATTCAGATATTCCACAGATGCAGGGTACATCAAGTTGATTGTGGAGCTTTAATCCGCTGCTTCTGAGGCTGCTGGGAGAGATTTCCCTTTCTCTTCTTTGTTCTCACAACTCCCAGGGCTCAGCTTTTGATTTAACCCCGCCTCTGTGTGTAGGTCACTGGTGAGCATCTGTTCTTCACTCAGACAGGACAGGGTTATAGGAGCAGCTGCTTCGGGGACTCTGGCTCACTCATGCCTGGGGGAGGGAGGGGTACGGATTGCAGGGCGAGCCTGTGGCGGGGGGGGCCGGGGGGAGAGGCCGGCATGACATTGCACCAGGCTGAGGCACGCCGTGCATTCTCCTGGGGAAGTTGTCCCTGGATCCCAGGATCCTGGCAGTGGTGGGCTGCACAGTCTCCCCGGAAGGGGGGTGTGGATAGTGACCTGTTCTCACACACAGTCTACTTGGTGGCGGCAGCAGCAGCCTTAGCTTCTAATGCCCGTCTCTGGGGTCTGTGCTTTTAGCCACGGCTCCCTCCTGTCTCTGGAGCTCCTTTAAGCAGCACTCTTAATCCCCTCACTTCACGCACCAGGAAACAAAGAGGGAAGAAAAAGTGTTCATTGCAGCTCTATTTACCATAGCCCGGAGATGGAAACAACCTAAGTGTCCATCGTCGGATGAATGGATAAAGAAGATGTGGCACATATATACAATGGAATATTACTCAGCCATAAAAAGAAACGAAATTGAGCTATTTGTAATGAGGTGGATAGATCTAGAGTCTGTCATACAGAGTGAAGTAAGTCAGAAAGAGAAGGACAAATACCGTATGCTAACACATATATATGGAATTTAAGAAAAAAAAATGTTATGAAGAACCTAGGGGTAAAACAGGAATAAAGACAGAGACCTACTGGAGAACAGACTTGAGGATATGGGGAGGGGGAAGGGTGAGGTGTGTTAGGGCGAGAGAGAGACATGGACATATATATACTAACAAACGTAAGGTAGATAGCCAGTGGGAAGCAGCCGCATGGCACAGGGAAACCGGCTCGGTTCTTTGTGGCTGTCTGGAGGGGTGGGATAGGGAGGGTGGGAGGGAGGGAGACAAAGAGGGAAGAGATATGGGAACATATATATATGTATAACTGACTCACTCTGTTATAAAGCAGAAACTAACACACCATTGTAAAGCAATTATACCCCAATAAAGATGTTAAAAAAAAAAAAAAGTCTCTTGCTTCTTTGGCAGGTCCGGCTTTTCCCCGGACTCCCTCCCAGCTAGCCGTGGTGCACTAACCCCCTGCAGGCTGTGTTCACACCGCCAACCCCAGTCTTCTCCCTGCCCTCCGACTGAAGCCAAGCCTCAGCTCCCAGCTCTGCCAGCCCTGGCGGGTGAGCAGACAAGCCTGTCGGGCGAGCAGACAAGACTGTCGGGCTGCTGAGTGCCGGTCGGCACTGATCCTCTGTGCGGCAATCTCTCCACTTTGCCCTCCACACCGTGGTGACTGTGCTCTCCTCCGTGGCTCTGAAGCTTTCCCCTTCCGCCACCTGCAGTCTCTGCCTGGGAATGGGCTTCCTAGTGTTTGGAAACCTTTCCTCCTTCACAGCTCCCTCCCACTGGTGCAGGTCCTGTCCCTATCCTTTTGTCTCTGTTTATTCTTTTTTCTTTTGCCCTACCCAGGGACGTGGGGAGTTTCTTGCCTTTTGGGAGGTCTGAGGTTCAGTAGGTGTTCTGTAGGAGTTGTTCCACGTGTAGATGTATTTCTGATGTATCTGTGTGGAGGAAGGTGATTTCTGCATCTTACTCTTCCGCCATCTTCCCCTCCGTCCTCCCCAGATAAACTCTTAAAATCTGATTATTGCAATATTTTTATTAGAAGAATACAAAAATATATTTTTGTAAAGTATACATAATTATATGTAATAGAATATTGCATGTAAATCAGATGTGCATCAAAGAAAATATTATTAGTGTTTATTTGGAGAATGTGGGATATAGGTATTTTAATTTTCTTTTACATATTTTACATACTTTCAAAATTTTCTAAATTGGTCTTTATTGCATTTATTTTTATTTATTTATTGAGGTGTAGTTGATTTTCAATATTATATCAGTTTCAGTTATACAACATGGTGATTCAATATTTTTGAAGATGTTACTCCATTTAAAATTTTATAAAATATTGATTAGATTCCCAGTGTTGTACAATATATCCTTGTGCCTTATTTATTTTATACCTAGTAGTTTGTACGTCTTAAGTCCCTACCCTTATCTTGCCCCCTCCCACCTTCCCTCTTCCCACTTCCCACTGGTAACCACTAGATTTTTCTCTATATCTGAGTCTTTTTCTCTTTTGTTAAATTCATTTGTTTGTTTTATGTTTTAGATTCATCATATAAGTCATAACATACAGTATTTGTCTTTCTCTGTCTGACTTATTTCACTCAGCTTAATACCTTCTAGGTCCATCCATGTTGTTGCAAATGGCAAATTTTCATTCTTTTTTAAAGCTAGGTAATAGTCTATTGCATATATATATATATATATATATATATATATATATATATATATATATACCACATCTTCTTTTATTTTATTTATTTATTTTTTTTGCTGTATGTGGCCTCTCACTGTTGTGGCCTCTCCCTTTGTGGAGCACAGGCTCTGGATGTGCAGGCTCAGTGGCCCTGGCTCATGGACTTAGCCGCTCCACGGCATGTGGGATCTTCCCAGACCGGGACACGAACCCATGTCCCCTGCATCGGCAGGCGGACTCTCAACCACTGCACCACCAGGGAAGCCACCACATCTTCTTTATCCATCATTTGTTGATGGACACTAAGTTACTTCCATATCTTAGCTTATAGAAATAATGCTGCTTATGAATTTTGGGGTGCATGTATATTTTCCACTGTTTCATTTTATTTGGATATATACTCAGGAATAGAATTGCTGAATTATATAATATTTCTATTTTTAGGTTTTGTTTTTTGAGAATCTTCCACACTGTTTTCCACAGTGGCTACACCAGTTAATATTCCCACCAAGAGTGTACAGGATTCCCTTTTCTCCACATACTCGCCAACATTTGTTATTTGTGGTATTCTAGGTAATAGCCATTCTGACTGGTGTGGGGTGATATCTCATTGTGTTTTTGATTTGCAGTTCCCTTATGAATAGTGATGATGAGTGTATTTTCATATGCCTGTTGGCTGTCTCCATGTCTTCTTTGGAAAAATATCTACTGGGATCTTCTCTCCATTTTTTAATTGGGTTTTTTTGTTTTTTTTTGATTTTGAGTTATATGAACTGTTTATATATTTTGGATTATAACCCCTTGCCAGTAATAATACTTGCAAATATTTCCTTCCACTCAGTAGTTTGTCTTTGTTTTTTTTTTGATGGTTTCCTTTGATGTGCAAAAGTTTTTAAGTTAAATTAGGTCCCATTTTTTCATTTTGCTTTTGTTTCTTTTGCCTTAGGACACAGATCCAAAAAAAATATTGCTATGATTTATGTCAGAGAGTGTTCTGCCTATCTTTACTTCCATGAGTTTTAAGGTTTCTGGTCTTACATTTAGGTCTTTTATCCATTATGAGTTTATTTTTGTATATGGTACAAGAAAATGTTCTAATTCCCTTCTTTTATGTGTAGCTGCCCAGTTTTCCTAGCAGCACTTATTGAAGAGACTATCCCCCGTTGTGTATTCTTGCCTCCTTTGTCATAGATTAATTGACTGCAAGTGCAGGTGCATGGGTTTACTTCTGGGCTCTCTATTCTGCTTTATTGATCTACATGTCTGTTTTTTTTTTTTTTTTTTTTTTTTTTTTTTTGCCAGTACCATGCTCTTTTGATTACTGTAGCTTTGTAGTATAGTCTGAAGTCAGAAAGCCAGATACCTACAGCTCTGTTCTTTCTTAAGATTGCTTTGGTTATTCAGGGTCTTTTGTGTTCCCATACAAATTTTAGATTTACTTGTTATAGTTCTGTGAAAAATGCCATTGGCATTTTGATAGAGATTGCATTGATTTGTAGATTGCCTTGGGTAGTATGGTCATTTTAACAATATTCTTCCAATCCATGAACATGCTGTATCTTTTCATCTGTTTGTGTCATCTTCAATTTCTTTTATCAGTGTCCTATAGTTTTCTGAGTAAAGTTCTTCTACCTTCTTAGATTAATTCCTAGATATTTTATTCTTTTAATGTAATTATAAATGGGGATTGCATTCTATTTTTGATAGTTTGCTGTGTAGAAATGCAACAGATTTCTGTATATTTTGTATCCATTCTTAGACTGTTTATTCTATATGCATAAAGAAAGCTAGAACATAGGTAAGATAGATGGTAGGCAAAGGAGCCACATGGCATCAACAGCTATATTATGAAAGACTTTTAATATTGTGTACAGATGATAGTGGTATCCAAATTTTTCTGCATCCTTCTCTCAATAAATAATTGAGCATACATTCTAATGTATCTTTAGTGGTATTTATAAATAATTTGCATTTCTTATCACCCTAACATATATTTGAACATTAATTTAATATATTATTAGTTTATATTTAGACATTAGCCAATTGGTGGAGAAAAGTGGCTGTGCTTCCTTTGTAATTGGAAGAAATAAAATGTACATAATGAAATGAACCAAATACTTCTAGAACAAGAATAAAAGCATGCATAATATCTTGGTTGGAGTAGAATCCATATCAAATAAGTGAAATCCCTGGTAAGACAGAGAAGGAACATATCAAATGGGTAGAGAAATTTGAGTAACAGACAGGCTATAAAAATGTGTTGAAGAGTGATTATATGTTTGCTAATGGCAGACTTATGTTCATTCTTAGGTAAACCATGAAAATATGGACATTAAAATGTAGAAATAAAGAACATTTCAATTTCATTTTATTCCCATAAGTGGAAAATCTTTTGATTTTTCCCTAAAATATTGTTTTTATAATTTGTTAATAAAATCTAATAACATCATGTTTTTTGTTTTACAGTATGCTTTTATTTATTAATAGTTTGTGTGAGAGAAGTGTGATCAAATGTGCTTCATTAGCTTTGTTTTAATTCTTTATGATACAGACATTTGAAGATCTCGTTATAATTTTGGTTTGTTTTAGTACTGGTTTTAATGGCTATCAAAGTTGAAAATGTACCATAAAGATATACAGGTTCAAATGGAACAGGTTTACTGTATTGCACTATCCAGTCACCATATTTATTTTTCAATCCAACCCACTAATCATTCAAACTCTATGTGTTGAAACCTTGTAGTCAATTATTATTATTATTTTTGATGAGAACTCTTAGGATTTATCCTTTTAGCAACTTTGACATACAACATAGAGCAGTGTTAATTATACTTATCATGTTGTACATTATATTCCTAGCACTTATTTATCTTGAAACTGGAAGCTTGTACTTTTTATTGCCCTCATTCAGCTTTCCCTCCCCTTAACCCCCTCCTCCCTGGTAACCACAAATCTGATCTTATTCTATGAGTTTGTTTGTTTGTTTTTGCAGTATAATTGACCTACAAAACTATGTCAGTTCCTGGTACATAATATAGTGACTTGATATTTCTATACATTTCAAAATGGCCATCTAGTTATGATAAGCCTAGTCATGAACTGTCACCATACAAAGATATTACATAATTATTGACTGTATTCTTCATGCTGTACATTTCATAACCATGACTCATCTATTTTGCAATTGAAAGTTTGTACCTCTTAAACTTCCTCAAATATTTATTTCCTCTCCCCTTTCCCCTCCCTTTTGGTTACCATCTGTTTGTTCTATGTATCTATGAGTCTGTCTGTTTTGTTACGTTTTTTCCATAGTATTGTTTTTTAGATTTCACATGTAAGTGAAATCATTTAGTGCTTTTCTTTCTCTGTTTGAATTATTTCACTAAACATAATACCCTCTGGGACCATCCATGTGGCTGAAAATGTCAAGATTTCATTCTTTTTTTTATGGATAAGTAGTATTCCATTGTGTGTGTATTTGTGTGTGTGTGTGTGTGTGTGTGTGTGTGTGTATAAAATCTTATACATATATAACATCATATATATATAAAACATCTTATTTACCTATTCATCTATTGATGGGCACTTAGGTTGCCTCTGTATCTTGACTATTGTAAATAATGTTGCAATGAACCTAAGGGTTAATGTATCTTTTTGAACTAGTGTTTTCATTTTCTTTGGATAAATACTGGAGTAGAATTGCTGGATCTTATGGTAGTTTTATTTTTAACTTTTTGCATAATCTCCATACTGTTTTCCATAGTGGCTGCACCAATATACATTCCTACCAGTAGTGCACTAGGGTAGCATTTTCTCCACATCCTTGCTGACACCAGTTGTTTGTGGTCTTTTTGATAATAGAAGTTCTGCCAGGTGTGAGGTGATATATCTCATTGTGGTTTTGACTTGCATTTCCCTTATGATTAGTGATGTTGACTGTCTTTTTATATGCCTCTTTGCCATCTGTATGTCTTATTTTGAAAAATGTCTGTTAATGTCTTCTGCCCATTTTTTAATAGGATTTTTTTTTCCATGTTGTGTTGTATGAGTGCTTTGTATAGTTTGGATATTAACCCCTCATGGGATATATTGTTTGCAAATATCTTTTCCCATTCAGTAGATGGCCTTTCGTTTCTGTTGACAGTTTTTTTTGCTGTACAAAACCTTTTTAAATTGATGTAGTTCCATTTGTTTATTTTTGTTTTGTTTCCATTGCCTGGAGAGACACATCCAAACATTTTAATAAGACCACTATAAAGAAGTGTACTGCCTATGTTTTCTTCTAGAAGTTTTATGTTTTCAGGTCTTACATTTAAGTCTTTAATCCATTTTGAATTGACTTGTGTGCATGGTGTCAGAGAGTACTCCACTTAGATTGTTTTGCACGTAGTTGTCCAGTTTTTTTCCAGAAACATTTATTGAAGAGACTGTCTTTCCCTGTTGTATATTCTTGCCTCCTTTGACATATATTAATTGCCCACACAAGTGTGGGTTCATTTCTGTGCTCCTGTTCCATTGATCTATGGGCTTGTTTTTGTGCAAGTATCATATTATTTTTATTATTGTAGCTTTGTAGCATAGTTTGAAATCAGGGAGCATGATATCTCCATCATTTTTCTTTGTTCTCAAGATTGTTTTGGCTATTCAGGGTCTTTTGTGTTTCCATACAAACTTTAGAACTATTTGTTCTAGTTCTGTGAAAAATGTAATTGGTATTTTGATATGGACTGCATTAAATCTGTAGATTGCCTTGGGAAGTATGGTGATTTTTAAAAATACTGATTGTTCCAATCCAGGAGCACAGTATATCTTTCCATCTGTTTCTATCATTTTCAATTTCTTTTGTCAATGTCAAAGTTTTCTGAGTGCAGGTCTTTTACCTTCTAAGTGAGATTTATTCCCAGTTATTTTATTCTTTTTGATATGATTGTAAATGAGATTTTTCTCTTAATTTCTCTTAATTTCTATTTCTTCTACTGTGTTGTTAGTGTATAGAAATGCAGCAGATATATTAATTTTGAATACTAAAGCTTTACTGAATTGATAAGTCCTAGGAACTTTTGGGTGATGTCTTTGGGATTTCCTATGTATAGTATTATGTCATGTGCAAAAAGTGATAGTTCTACTCCTTCCTTTCCAATTTACAGTGTTTTTATTTCTTTCTCTTTTCTGATTGCTAGGGCTAGGACTTTCAAAACTATGTTGAATAAATGTGGCAAGAGTAGGCATCCTTGTTTTACTTCTGATCTAAGAGGAAAAGTTTTCAGCTTTTCACTGCCAAATATGATAGCTGTGTGTGTCATATATGGCCTTTATTATGTTGAGGTATGTTCCCTCTGTACTCACTTTGTTGAGTTTTTATCAGAAATGGATGCTGAATTTTGTCAAAAGCTGTTTTTGGCATCAGTTTGAGATTATTATAAGATTTGTCTTTTTAAAAAAATATTGGAGTATAGTTAATTAAGAATGTAGTTAGTTTCTGCTGTACAGCAAAGTGAATTAGGCATACGTATACATATATCCACTCTATTTTCGATTCTTTGCCCATGTATGTCATTACAGAGTACTGAGAAGTGTTTCATGTGCTAAACAGTAAGTCCTTATTAGTTATCTATTTTATATATAGTAGCATGTATATGTCAATCCCAATCACCCAATTTATCCCTCCCTACCTACCCCCACTTTTCCCTCTGGTAACCATAAGTTTGTTTTCTACAGCTCTGTTTTTTAAATAAGTTCATTTGTACCATTTTTTAAGATTTCACATATAAACAATGTCATATGATATTTTTTTTCTTTGTCAGACTTACTATACTCAGTATGATAATCTCTAGCTCCATCTATGTTGCTGCAAAAGGCATTATTTCATTCTTTTTTATTGCTGAGTAATATTCCATTATATGTATGTATCATATCTTCTTTATCCACTCATCTGTTGATGGACATTTAGGTTGCTTCCATGTCCTGGCTATTTTAAATAGTGCTGCAATGACAACTGGGGTGTATGCATCATCTTGAATTCTGGTTTTCTCTGTATATATGCCCAGTGGTGGTATTGCTTGGTCATATGGTAGTTTATTTTTAGTTTTTTAAGGAACCTCCATCCTGTTCTCCATAGTGGCAGTCTACATTCCCACCAACAGTGCAAGAGGGTTCCATTTTCTCCACACCCTCTCCAAAATTTATTTATTGTTTGTAGATTTTTCCATGATGACCATTCTGACCAGTGTGATCTGATACCTCTTTGTAGTTTTGATTTGCATTTCTCTAATTATTAGTGATGTTAAGCATCTTTTCATATACCTCTTGGCCATCTGTATGTCTTTTTTAGAGAAATGTCTATTTAGATCTTTTGCCCATTTTTTTACTGGGTTATTTGTTTTTTGATATTCAGCTGCATGGGGTGTTTGTATATTTTGGAGATTAATCCCTTGTCCATTGCATTGTTTGAAAGTATTTTCTCCTATACTGAGGGTTGTCTTTTCATTTTGTTTATGGTTTCTTTTACTGTGCAAAAGCTTTTAAGTTTAATTAGGTCCCATTTGTTTATTTTCCTTTCTATTTTCATTACTCTAGGAGGTAGATCAAAAAAGATCTTGTAGCAATTTATGTCAGAGAGTGTTCTGCCTATGTTTTCTTCTAAGGGTTTTACAGTACCAGAACTTACATTTAGGTCCTTAATACATTTTGAGTTTGTTTTTGTGTATCATGTTAGGAGTGTTCTAACTTCATTCTTTTACATGTAACCGTCCAGTTTTCCCAGCATCACTTATTGAAGAGGCTGTCTTTTCTCCTTTGTATGTTCTTGCCTCCTTTGTCATAGATAAGATAACTATAGGTGCTTGGGTTTATCTCTTGACTTTCTGTCCTGTTCCATTGATCTATATTTCTGTTTTTGTGCCAGTACCATACAGTTTTGATTAGTGTAGCTTTGTAGTATAGTTTGAAGTCAGGAAATCTGATTCCTCCAGTCTGATTTTCTTTCCCAAGGTTATTTCGGCTATTCAGCATCTTTTGTGTTTCCATACAAATTGTAAAAATATTTGTTCTAATTCTGTGAAAAATGTCATTGGTAATTTGATAGGGATTGCAAAGAATCTGTAGATTACTTTGGGTAGTATAGTCATTTTGACAATATTAAGTGCTCCAATCTGATAATATGGTATATCTCTCCATCTGTTTGTGTCATTTTTTATTTCTTTCATCAGTATCTTATAGTTTTCCGAGTACAGGTCTTTTCCTGCCTTAGGTAGGTTTATTCATGGTTATTTTATTCTTTTTGTTGTGATGGTAAATGGGATTGTTTTCTTAATTTCACTTTCTGGTCTTTCATTTTTAGTGTATAGGAATGCAAGAGATTTCTGTGTAATAATTTGATATCCTACAAATTTTCCAAATTCATTGATGAGCTCCAATAGTTTTCTGGTAGCATCTTTAAGATTTTCTATGTATAATATCATGTCATCTGTAAAGAGTGACAGTTGTACTTCTTCTTTTCCAGTTTGGATTCCTTTTCTTTCCTATCTTCTCTAATTGCCATGGCTAAGAATTCCAAAACTATGTTGAATAAAAGTGGCAAGAAGGGATATACTTTTTTTTCCCCTGATCTTAGAGGAAGTCTTTTCAGTTTTTTGCCATTGAGAATAAGGTTTGCTATGGGTTTGTAATATATGGCCCTTATTATGTTGATGTATGTTCCCTCTATGTTGACCTTCTGGAGAGTTTTTATCATAAATGGGTGTTGAATTTTGTCAAAAGCTTTTCCTACATCTATTGAGATGATCATATGGTTTTTATTTTTCAGTTGGTTTATGTGGTGTATCACATTGATTGATTTACATATTTTGAATAAGGCTTGCATCCCTGGGATAAATCCTACTTGATCATGATGTATGATCCTTTTAATGTGTTGCTGGATTCAGTTTGCTAGTATTTTTTTGACGATATTTGTGTCTATGTTCATCAGTGATATTGGCCTGTAAATCTGTGTGTGTGTGTGTGTGTGTGTGTGTGTGTGTGTGTATTGTGTTATCTTTGTCTGGTTTTGTTATTGGGTTGATGCTGGCCTTGTATAATGAGCTATAGAGTGTTTCTTCCTCTGAAACTTTTTGGAGTAGTCTGAGAAGTATAGGTGTTAACTTCCCTAAAATGTTGACAGGAGTCACCTGTGAAGCCATCTGGTCCTAGACTTTTGTTGGTTGTAATTTTCTTAATCATAGTTTCAATTTCAGTTGATATGGTTGGTCTGTTTATATTTTGTATTTCTTCCTGATTCAGTCTTGGATGGTTGTACCATTCTAAGAATTTGCCCATTTCTTCTAGGTTGTCCATTTTATTGACATATAGTTGCTTGTAGCAGTATCTTATGATCCTTTGTATTATTGTGGTGTAAGTTGTAACTTCCCCTTTTTCATTTCTAATTTTATTGATTTGAGTCCTCTCCCTTTTCTTCTTGATGCATCTGGCTATAAGTTTGTCAGTTTTGCTTATCTTCTCAAAGAATAAGCTTTTAGTTCCATTGATCTTTGCTGTTGTTTTCTTCATCTTTATTTTATTTATTTCTGCTCTGATGTTTATGATTTCTTTCCTTCTGCTAACTTTGGGTTTGTTTGTGCTTCTTTCTCTAGCTGCTTTAGGTGTAAGGTGAGGTTAGTTATTTGAGAGTTTTCTTGTTTCCTGAGGTAAGATTGTATTGCTATAAAATTCCCTCTTAGAACTACTTTTGCTGTGTCCCATAGGATTTTATCATTGGGTTTTCATTGTCATTTGTTCCTAGGGTTTTTTTTTTCTTTTTTCCTCTTTGATTTCTTCAGTGATCCATTGGTTGTTCAGTAATACATTGTTTAGCCTCCACGTTTGTATTTTTTACAGTTTTTCCTATAATTGATTTCTAATGTTATAACGTTGTGGTCAGAAAAGATGCTTGATATGATTTCAATTTTCTTAAATTTACAGAGGCTTGATTTGTGATCCAAGATGTGATCTGTCCTGGAAAATGTTCTGTGTGCAGTTGAGAAGAAATTACATTCTTCTGCTTTTGGATGGAATGTTTTATAAGTATCAATTAAGTCTATTTGGTCTATTGTGTCATTTAAAGCTTGTGTTTTCTCATTGATTTTCTGTCTGGATGATCTGTCCATTGGTGTCAGTGGGATATTAAAGTCCCCCACTATTATTGTGTTACTGTAAATTTCCTCTTTTTGGTGGTTAGCATTTGCCTTATATGTTGAGGTGCTCCTATGTTGTGTACATATATATTTACAATTGTTATTTCTTCTTCATGGATTGATCCCTTGATCAATCAAGGTGCTCTTCCTTGTCTCTTGTAACAGTCTTTATTTTAAAGTCCATTTTTTCTGATGAGTATTGCTACTCCACCTTTCTTTTTATTTCCATTTGCATCAAATATCTTTACCTATCCCCTCACTTTCAGTCTGTATGTGTCCCTAGGTCTGACATGTGTCTCTTATAGATAGCATATATACGGGTCTTGTTTTTGTATCCATTCAGCCAGTCTATGTCTTTGGTTAATCCATTTATATTTAAAGTAATTATCAATATGTATGTTCCTTTTGCCATTTTCTTAATTGTTTTGGGTTTGTTTTTGTAGGTCTTTTTTCTTCCCTTCTTCTTCTGTACTCTTCTCTTGTGGTTTAATGACTATCTTTAGTGTTGTATTTGGGTTGCTTTTTCTTTGTTGTGTGTGTATGTATTGTAATTTATTTGTTTGTGTTTCTCATGAGGTTTTGATATAACAGTCTATATAAATATATATATATATACACACACACACACAAGTTTGTGGTTAGTTGCTGGTCTCTTAATTTCAAATGTAATTACCATTTCCTGCATTTGTATTCTCCTCTTCTCATGGATGCTTGTTTTGATATTATATTTGTGTGTGGATGATTTCCTGCTTTTACTGTATTTTTGTTTTTACCAGTGAGCTTTCCCATTTGTATTTTTCTTGTTTCTAGTTGTGGCCTCTTTTGTTCCCCCTGCCTAGAGAAGTTCTTTTAACATTTCTTGTAAAGCTGGTTTGGTGGTGCTGAAGTCTCTTAGCTTTTGCTTGTCTGTAAAGCTTTAGATTTCTCCATCAAATCTGAGTGAGAACCTTCCTGGGTAGAGTATTTTTGGTTGTAAGTTCTTCCCTTTCATTACTTTAAATATATTGTGCCATTCCCTTCTGGCTTGCAGAATTGCTGTTGAGAAATTAGCTGATAACCTTATGGGTGTTCCCTTGTACATTATTTGTTGTTTTTCCCTTGTTGATTTTAATGTTTTTGTTTATCTTTAATTTTTGTGTATTTGATTAATGTGTGTCTCAGTGTGTTCCTCCCTGGGTTTATCCTGAGTGGGACTTTCTGCACTTCCTGGACTTGGGTGATTATTTCTTTTCCCAGGTTAGGGAAATTTTCATCTATAACCTTTTCAACTATTTTCTCAGGTCCATTCTTTTATTCTTCTTCTGGGACCCCTGTAATTCAAATGTTGGTGCATGTAGTATTGTCCCAGAGGTCTCTGAGACTGTCCTCATTTCTTTTCATTCTTTTTTCTTTATTCTGTTTGCAGAAGATATTTCTACCATTCTGTCTTCCAGGTCATTTATTTGTGCTTCTGCCTCAGTTATTCTACTATTGATTCCTTCTAGTGTATTTTTCATTTCAGTTATTAAGACAATAATAACTCTGTTCATCTGTTTGTTCTTTAGTTCTTCTAGGCCTTTGTTAAACTTTTCTTGTATCTTCTTGATACATGCTTCCATTCTTTTTCTGAGATCTTGAGTCATCTTTACTATCATTACTCTGAATTATTTTTCAGATAAATTGCTTATCTCCTCTTCATTTAATTGTTCTTGTAGCTTTTTATCTTGCTCCTTCGTTTGCAACAAATTTCTCTGTTGTCTCATTTTGTCTGCCTTACAGTGTTTCTAGTCTCCTTCCCACAGGCTGCAGGATTGTAGTTCTTCTTGCTTCTGGAGTCTGCCACCAGGTGGGTGAGTTTGGTCCAGAGGCTTGTTCCATTATCCCCTTGATAGGGGGTTTGACTGGTGTTGTAGTGACCAGAGCTTGCTCTGGATATTGAGTGGGGCCTTCCCTGTGCTCTGAGGTTGTCTGTGGTTGCCCCTTTCTGGGGCAGGGCCAGCTCCCTACTTGTTGGAATAAATACCCCCACATTTGTTTATTAGCTGTGCTTCTGATCTGCAATGCAAGGTAGCCGGGATTGGAGCACTCCCACGGGGAGAGTAGCCACTAAGTATTCCTCCTCCAGCGCTGTTAGCCTGTGAATGAGCACTGTTGTGTCACTGTTCACCCATTGTGAAAGCTCACAAGTTACTCTCTTATTGGCACTGCTCTCAGCCCCACCTTAACTGTTAGTATTCAGACAATTGGCCCTGGTGTCTCTCAGGCGTTTTTTTCACCAGGCCACCAGTGTAGATCCACTGAAGTGAGGTCCCAGGATTGCAGTAATCCTGGATATTTGTACACTGTGGGCAATATGGCGGCAGCTCAGACTCTGACCTGGTTCAACCCCCATGTGTACCTGCCCACAAAGTCCAGAGTGTCTAAAGCTAGACCTATCTCAGTGGTGGGAGCACTCATTGTCCATTCAGATGTCCTGCTGGCGCTGAGTTTATCAAGCATGCCGTGGGGATTTAATCCATGTTTTGTGCAGCTGCAAGGAGCTGCTTTCTTCAGCTTTCTGCTTTCACCTCTTCTTCCTTAGTTCCACAGCCCCTGGGTTTCAGCTCCATGTCTGCATGTGGGCCACCCACAGGCACCTGCTCCCTGCCCAGGTGAGATGGGGTAGAGGTGGTGACTGACAAGGGTGCATGTGATTGCTAGGGGTGGGGAAGGAGGCAGCAACTGACTGAAGTGTGCAAACCCACTCCAGCAGGAGCCACTCCTAATGCCTTCTGGGGGCAGGGGCTGATGCATGGAGAGAGAGGCTGTAATGGCAGCCCTGCCCTGCATGCATCACTCAACAGTGGTGCTTCAGTGGCTTCCTCCAGGAGCATTCACATTTGTGGAGCTCCTCACTCCTGTCCCCTCAGGCTGTTTCCACACAGCAAATAGCCGTCCTCTCCCCAGGTTCCTCTCCAAACCCCACAGTCTAACATCCAGTTCCCATCAGCATCAGTGGACACATGTTTCAGGCTGGGAATGCAGGGCTGTGGCAAGGACCATCTGTGTAGGTCTCTTTCTGTCCTGCCTGCCACAGACTGGCTGCTGCACTCTCCTCTGGACCCTGAATCTCCCCTTCTGTCTTTGCTGATCTCCCTGCTAGTGAGGGGGCTTCCTGCATGCAGGAGCTTCTCCTCTCCTTCAGCTCTGCATCAGAAGGACAGGTCCTGTCCCACTTCCACTTTTCGTTTTTTTCCTTTTCTCTCTTTCGTCCTACCTGGTTACATGGGGATCTTTCCTTGTCAGTTCTGGTGTCTGAGGTCCCCTGCTAGTGTTCAGCAGGGGGTGCAGGTCCCATCCTGCTTCCTCTCCTCTTTCTTTTCCCTTCTTCTTTCTTTCATCCTACCCAGTTATGTGGGAATCTTTCTTGTCCTCTTAGGTGTCCGAGGTCCTCTGATAGTGTTCAGCAGGTGCTCTATGAGAATTGTTCCATTTGTAGATGTATTCTTTTTTTCTTATTGAAGTATAGTTTATTTACAATGGTGTGTCCACCTCTGCTGTACAGCAAAGTGACTCAGTTATACACATATAGACATTCTTTTTTTAATATTCTTTTTCATGGAACTATTATATATAGGATGGATAAACAACAAGGTCTTACTGTAGATGGATTCTTGATGCCCCTGTGGGAAGAGGTGAATTCCACCTCTTGACCCCTCCTGATTGTATGATTTTTATACATTTGTTTTGTTATTGTAGTGTATAAAGTTGATTGATTTGGGAATACTGAACTATTCTTGCATCCCTGGGGTAAATCTCACTTGTTCATTTCTTCTTTTGCTCTTTTCCCTTGTGATTTGATGACTAACTTTAGTGTTATGTCAGATTCATGTCTTTTTGTGTTTGTGTATCTATTATAGATTATTGATTTGTAGTTACTATGAAATTTATATATAGCAATCTATATAAATGTAATTATTTTAATTTGCTGATCTCTTAATTTCAGATGCATTTTAAGAGCCCTGCATTTTCACTACTCTTCTGCAATGTTTACTCTTTTTGACATCATGTTTTATATCTTTTTGTTTTGCATATCCCTTAACTACTTATTGTGGATATACGTGATTTATTGCTTTTGTCTTTTAACCTTCTTACTAGCTTTATAATTGTTGATTTACTACCTTTATCATATATTTGCCTTTACCAATAAGACTTTCCTTTTTGTAATTATAATATTTCTATTTGTTGCCCTTTCTTTTTCTTTTAGGGAAGTTCCTTTAACATTTCTTGTAACGATGGATTGGTGATGCTGAACTCTTAGATTTTTCTTGCCTGTAAACCTTTGATCTCTCCATCAAATTTGAATGAAAGCCTTGTCAGGTAGAATATTCTTGGTTGTAGGTTTTTCTCTTTCATCACTTTAAATATACCATGCCACTCCCTTCTGGCTTTCAGAGATTCTACTGAAATATCAGCTGATAACCTTATGGGAGTTCCCTTGTAACTTGTTGTTCTTTCCAGGGTGCTTTTAACATTGTCTTTATCTTTAATTTTTGCATTTCATTTACAATGTATCTGGTGTGTTCTATTTGGCTTGATCCTGTTTGGGACTCTCTGCACTTCCTTGACCTGAATGTATGTTTTCTTTCTCAGGTTAGGGAAATTTTCAGTCTTATGTCTTCAACTGTGTTCTCTGCTTCTTTCTCTTTTCTCCTGGGACCCCTATAATGTGAATGTTAGTACTCTTGTTGTCTCAGAGGTCTCTTGAACTGTTGCTATTTAAAAAATCTTTTTTCTATTCAGCTTCAGTGATTTTCACTACTCTGTCTTCCAGTTTGCTGATTCATTCCTCTGTATCATCTAATCTTTTGTTGATTCCTTCTAGTGTATTTTTTCTTTCAGTTATTTTATTCTTCATATCTACATGATTCTTCTTTAGAGTTTCTAACTCTTTGTTAGAAATGTCTGACTTCTCATTGTGTTCCTCTTATCTCAAGCTCTTGATCATCTTTACAATCATTACCTTTAACTCTTCTTCAAGTAGATTTCTTATCTGCACTTCACTTAGTTCTTCCTCTTGGGTTTTATGTCATTTCTTCATTTGGAATATATCCCTTTGTTGTCTCATTTTGCCTAATTCTCTGTTTTTATTTCTCTATATATGGTAGGCTGCTTACTTTTCCCAAACTTGAAGAAGTGGCTTTATATAGGAGATGTCCTATGGGGCCCTGCAACATACTTTCCTCTGGTCACCAGAGCTATATGCTCTAAGTGTTCCTTCTATGTAGCTGCTGTGGTGGGCTGACTATTGTGGGTGGTCTGGTAGGCTTGGCTGGTCCCAGAACTGGTGTCAGCACACTAGTTGTGGGGTTGTATCCCAGGGAAGATAGCTGAGAGTTCCAAGTTGCCCCAGAGATGGTGTTGGCTTGGTGGTGGGCAGGACCAGGGTCCAGGGAGTCCTGGGGCTGGTACCAGCCTGTTGATGGGTGGGTTGGGTCCTGGTGTCTCTGGTTACAGGGCCTAGGATTCCCAGAGTTAATATGGCCAGCTGTTATGTGGGCCTGGGTCTGGATGGCTGGCTATGGGACCCTGGTGCCTCCCAGGAGTAGTGCCTGTGCACTGGACTGTGGGGCTGGGTCCTGGGCCCTCTGGTGGGTTCTTACCCTCTTATGTAAATCCATATATTAACCCTTCATATAATGTATTTTTCTCAGTTTTAGATAGAGAAGTGGCATAAAGAAACATACAGATTTCCAAGAGAGCATTAATAGGACTGCAGGATAGGCTGGACTAAGGGAATAGAATTTAGAGATCAAGAAAAAGAAAGATGGTTGTTTATTTCCAACTTGAGTAAATGGGTTGATGATTATGTTATACAATATAGGAATTAAAAAGTGAAAAGACTTGAGGTAAGACATGTAGAGAATTTGTGGCTTGTTGATTACCTCAAGATGCATAATGGAGACCTTTACTTGGCAATACAATATATGGATCCAAGGTTCAGCTGAGATCTGAATCAAACATGTGATAGGTCACACCTTGGATGTGACAAGGAAACTGAGGGAGGTGGTGTATAGAGAGAAGGGAAGAGGAGCTAGGAAACCTGTAGATATGGAGTGGACAAAGAAAAGAAGCTCATGAAAGATGAAGACAAGTGATACTAAGAACACTGCAAGGAAAAAATGGTGTCATAGATTTCAAGTGAAAAGAGAGAATAATAACTGTGCCACATGCTATAATGCACAGACAAAATGTAATCTGAAAATTGGCCATTAAAAATGAAAAACTGATGATAGAAGTCCAAAAGCAATTTCAGTTTATGAGTCAGTGAAAGAGCCCAGTTTTATTGGGTTGAGGGCAAATAGGAAATGACAGCAAGAACATCAGTGGAAATTAACTATGTTGACAACCGCATCTGTGTTTTTGAGCAAACCATTTTTTTTATCTAAAGGAAGCTTTTTCCTTTACCTTTGTATCTTTGTTTTCCATTACTTTCTTTCCCCCAATCCTCACTCTTTTCTTGATTCTCCAGCTAAATACAATTGCTCAATTGTTTGCATCTCTACAGCACCAGGTACTACTAGCGTAATACTTTATTGCAGACATTTCAGTTCATGTTCATGTAATTTATGAGAGGTGAAGCTCTTCAGGGCTAGTGGTGTATCTATGACTGATCCTGTTTCATTGAGGCAGGATCTCCCACCTTTTGAAGGCATCTCTATGAGGCTTGGTGAAAAGGCTAATCAACTCTTCAATATATTGAATAATTATAATGAGTAATTAACTGCAAAGTAAAAAGGAAAATACTAAATTATGAATTCGTATCCAACTTCAAATTAATGTTTTCCACTTTCTAAGGAGAAACTTGAGCTTCCTGTGAACATTAATTTCTTTTAAAATCAGGTTTTATGCTTTGAATGGATAAGTGAATTCATAATATTTTAGTTGTGATCTATTCATGTGTTTGTGAGTTTTCATCTATGAGAAACTTTGTTCAGAGTTTGGTGATAAAAATATTAACCCTTTATTTAATAATAATTTAATACTTTTCCTGAGTTGAAATGATTAAATAATTTAAATTTTCTTTAATTGATAACTTTATATTGAACTTTCTTGCAACAATAGGTATGGACTTTGGATATAATCAAATTTTTCATATTAAGTATTTCAAAATAATTATCTTTGATTTATAGAATTCACATACATTCTTGGGCATCCAATGTAAAGCCAGTGCAATGAACATCAGCTGCAAAGGGACAGAAATATTCAGCATATGTGAAGACAAAATTTGGGAGTGGCTACCTGAATAGTCATCTGTCAGGAGCCTCATTCAACTTTTTTGTTCGCTAGGCCCCAATTGGCAGTACTTTGGGCTGAGTGAAAAGCTCCATGGGCACTGGGAAAAGGAATTCCTCCAAAAATCCCACCCCTCTGTAATGGACAGTAGCTGTTCTGTAGCTGGCTGCTGAGGTAGATCTTCATGTGGTCGAACACCTTTGTGGTTGTCCTCTGTACCTGGTATAGGAGGAGTGAGTGCTCATTATCTGTAATACACTCACTGTCTGCAAGACAGAAGGGATTGACTCCATTTCACCCAGACCTCTCCCACAAAAGCCAGGGAAAAGTCTACTTTAATTTGGAGGTGACCAGCAAAAGAGTCTGGAAACTATAAGTTCCACCTGTTCATCCCAAGGACTGAACTCAGTATCTTATGACATACCTATAAGCCTTCTACAATGCACCATTGAGCTATTGGAAAGCTCTGCTCTACAGCACATATCAAAATGTTTTATCCATAGAATGAAAGGAAAGGGATAGAAAGAAAAGGGATGGAAAGGAAATAGCAGTCAGCTCTAAGAACACACACTGTCCATTACAGAATTCAGGAGCTTCTCTATAGAGAATAGAACCTAAAGAATAAAGAGTGATAGCCACTGTCAAACATAGTTGAGAGGTACAAAAGTTTGTATCATTATTAACCACCTTTAACATCAAGATGCCTTGCTTTCAAGCAGGATTCCAAAATATATAAGAATGCTCTGCTTGGAGACATACATATCTCAAGTAACTGTAGTACAAAATGGAGTACAGTAAACCCAATAAGGGTAAGAACACAACACTGTGAGAATGCACTGATTGAGAGTGATTATTCTATATCTGCAGCAGTTAAATCATTTTAAATATGTAATAAGCTCATAAGTCTTTAAAACTTGACAGTTTCTTCATCTTTTACATAACAATATCAAAGCAATTTGCAAATTTTCAAAAATCTAACATTTTTGTTTATGAAATTTAAATGACAGTAAAGCAATGCCTGAAAAATAAAAATATAATTTGTGTTTCTTTCTGATTCAGGAAAACTTTTGATTATATTCACTAATTTGATAATACTCCTTGAATAACAATAATATGAGATATAAGTCTGATCTATGAAAGAATTCTTAATTCTTGCAGCAGATTGTAAGAGCATGCAAAGATTGAGATTCTTTAATAATTCCATACTCAAAGTATTCTAGGAAGATACATGTACTAGAAGATAAAATAATGTCTCAAATTATTAAGTGTTAAATTATTTTCATGGAAGGGTAATCCTAACTTATGTTCTCTGCATGAAAGACTGTGCACCTTACTCCCTAGAACATAGGTCTAAGGATTTGCTGCAATGACATTATCAGTTGTCAGCAGGAGACCACTGACTTTTGTCATGAAATATTTATATTATCATTATATTAAATAGTTTATTGACTGGCTTCTTAATGGCTTGCAAAAAAATTGAAATGTTAAGTGACATTTTATGCAATGATTTTTTTCTTGTTGAATACATTTTAATAGTTAATGTTAAATGCTTCATAATGCTTTGTAGTAGCATTTGATACTCATGAAACTGATTGTTACTATTAATGAATGTTGATATCAGTCTTTAAAACTTTCTGTTCAGGAAAGAATCAAAAGAAAATTAAAAAATGAAACAAAAATATCTTCTCAGATTAGTTATTTAATTTATAAATAATAGATTAAATGTTGAAATATATTTCATATGAGTAAACAACATGATGTAATCAAAACCATCAGCTTTGCTAGTTAAACATATACATATTTGCTAATATGAAAAATAATTTTAATATCTTGAAATTTAATTACAGTTCTTCCTAAATATGTAACAAATTAAAAATTTTAACAATGTTTTGCACATTTTTTTAGAAATTTTAAATGCAGTTATGATTTTTCAATTCATATGTATCTAAATATTATATTAAAAACTCTAAATATACTTTTAAAATACATATCTATATTTTTAATATAATTTTTACTTTAGAGTAGTTTTATATTCATAGGAAAATTACAAACATAGTATAGACAATTCCCATAAACCCCACACCCAGTTCCCTACTATTAACATCTTTCACTAATATGGTACATTTTTGTCTGTCCTGGTTTATGTTCCATGTGATTCTGTGAAGAATGTGCATTCTGCTGTGATGGATAGAGTATTTTATAAATACTAGTTAGGTCAATTGATCCATAGTGCATGATCAGCTTTATCCTAATTGTCTTCCTGCTGGATTTATCAGTTACTGACAGAGGTGTTGAAGGCTCCAACTATAATAGTGAATGTCTATTTCTTCTTGCAGTTCTATAAATTTTTGCCTCATGTACTTTCACGCTCTTTTAAGTGCCTACACAGATAGAACTTTTATGTCTTTTCGAGAATTGCCCACTTTATCATTACGTTGTGTCCCTCATTACCCCAATAACCTTCCTTGTTCTGAAGTCAAATTTGTCAGGTATTAGTATATCAACCCCTGCTTTCTTTTGATCAACATTAGCATGGTATATCTCTCCATCCCTTTACTTTTAACTTATCAGTGTCTTTATAGTTAAAGTGGGTTCTTATAGACAACACAACATGTGGTTGGGTCTTTTTTAAAAACATCTAGTCTGACACTCTCCATCTATAATCAGTGCATTTAGATAAATTACAATGAAGTTTATGATAATCTATTTTACCACCTATAGTTTGAAAAGAACTTTCAACGGAGCTAAAGATAATATTTAAAAGATAGATATGTTTATACATACATTAAATGTTTATAATAGCAAAATACTATAAACAAAGTGGAACTATATAAGTTTGAGAAAAATTATTGTGTTACTTAAAGGATTAATAGCCATAATATTTTAAAAGTTCTTATAACTGAAAATTCTAATGCAGCAACAAGAAAATGATAGGAATAGACAATTCAGAAGAGTAAACAAAATGGTCCAAGAAATATCGTGAGGTGCTCCACTTCTGTAGGGAATACAAATGAAAGTAATGAAGAGCTAGGACAATTAAAGTATAACATTTACACTTAGCAGTTTGACAAAATGTTGGAGAAAGTAATAGAAAGGACATGACTGGTGGTTGACAAGTGAGCTGGACCCAGACAATTAGAGGCTTCTCACACCTTCCCCTGACTTTGAAATGTAAGTTCTGCCCACTGTTCCCACAGATGGAGCCATATTCAAGGACACAAACTTCCGAGAGCAATGTGTTGTAGAGACCACCTGGACTAAATATGTGACTGAACCCAGTTAAGGCCTCTATATAAACTTTTCAGAGTCAGATGCAGCCACCCAAGGTAAGACTTGTAAGTACATTCCCTTGCTTATTAAATCTGCCGTGTACCGATCTAGAGCAGTCTGCCTCTTTGGTCTACCCTTGACCTTGGTGTACAGGGATCACTTTCTGATTTCACCAGGAAGCTTCCAAGTTTGTAAATTAACACAAAAGTTAAAGAATACTTGTTAGTATGTTTTTTGTACTACAAAAGCTAAACAGTACTAACACTGTACTGACAAAAATATGGCACTTATATATTAATTGTGAAATTAAGTATTGCTACAACCATTTTCAACAGCAATCTGGCCACATCTATTACAGTGAAAAGTTCATGTATAATTTGATGCAACAATCCAAGTCCTATGGATGTACCCCATAGGAAAAAGTGCATCAATACATCAGATTATATATAGGAAGATATCAATTGTGGCAGTTTTAATATTAACAAAAGGGAGGAAGAAAGGAAGGAAAGAAGAAAAAAATGAGGAAGAAGGAAGGAAGGAAGGGACGGATGGAGGAAGGGAAAAAATGAATGGTTTCATAAATTATGATATATCCCTACCATGGAATATCATGTAATTACTAGAAAGAAAGAAAGGTGTGGAGGGGTTTCTAGTCTGTTTTGTAAAGTGAGAAAAGCAAGATTCACAGGCATTTATAGACAATTATCCTATTTCTGCATTACAAACTCTGAAAATGGCCTACATGTGTTTATGTGCTATACATGTATATATAGACATGTACACATATATATTTATATGTGTGTATATATTACATATTGTGCATGTACATACACACATATCTATATTTGATTGAGTACATATTTAGAGAGAAGATAGAAGGGTTTACACCAGATTATTGACCATTGTTATCTTGGGGTAGAAAGTTGGAAGTAGGGGATGTGGGGAAGAGGGAGGAAGGGGATAAAATATAATTGTCTATGATAAAAACAATACATATGATATATAGTTACTTAAAAGTATGGGTTTATATATAATTCGTATGTATAATTCATAAAGATATTTATGAAAGGATGTTCACCAAAGTGTTGATTATTATGTCAGGAATAGCCTAATTTTAGGTGATTTTAAACTTTTTTCTTATATCTTTTATTATGTAAATTCTTTACAAAAATTCCTTTATAAATTTTAAAATATAATTTTAAACATAAAAATAATGAGCTATATAAACTATAATCCATTTATAGTGCATACTGTTAAATTTTGGATTGTAATTTGATTTCTTTGCTTATCATGGACAATATTTTTAACTTTTAGATTATATGGCTAATGTTTTATTGTTGCTCTTTACTGAATAATAGCAATAGATATTTTATGATTAAACAATTTTAAAATTAAATCTTTCTACTTACCTTCTATTTGGATTCTTCTGTTCATTCGATGATATTGTAGCATTGTGATATATATTTTCTGGCTTAGGTTTAAAACAGGTAAAATAATTCCAGATAGCTTAATTACATTACCATTTGCAAATCAACTCTGTACTTTACAGTATATTTCAATTTTATAAATCTTTATTTTATAGAGAAAATTAGGTAAACTAATATTTTAGAGTTCTGTTATAGTCTCAAAAACATTAGCTTTGAGAATAGAAGGGCACATGAAAATATGAATGATTATTTTTCTGTCTTGTTCTAGTCTGTACTTTTGTCTGTTGTAGTGTTTAATCCTAACATATAGATGCCATCACTAGACTTATGATTCTGCTTACTGATATTTCTTTTTCATCTGTTTCCTTTAAAATTTTGTTCCATGACCATCTCATTGGCAATAGTATATTTCAAAATATTCCATCTTTTTAATTGCATAATATTATTTAAAGGGTTAAAATGATGTTTTTTTCTATATTTGAGGAGGTAGAAAGAGTTATAACTACGACACCAGGTCAGATCCATATTAGATTTTAATGTCCATGCTATCATAACTAGCACTTGAATATGAAACACTGCAGTATAAAAATGATTCGATGTAATTAACTAAATGAAAAGAGGCCACAGAGTTGAAGCTATATCATTCCATCTTAAAATCTGATATCTTTACATGAACACAATGATCAGTTTACTGAGCTCTTGCAGTCCCAGAGTGACCAAAGCTCAACCACTGGGGAGATAAATGTTTTCAATTATTCAAGGATTCACTGGAGACCCTGTGAAGCAGAGAACAATTAAGAAATAGATAGATTTAAAGCATAAAATAAAGAACACTAAGCATCAAGGATAAAAATGACAAGGAGTTAATAAATGCCAAGCACTAAAAACCTCTACATTTTATCCTAGCTTGGTTATCTGTCTTTTTATGTGATCTACTAATTCCTATTTATAAACTTTGAAGTTACCAACTACTGATGCTGAGTATTCAATACTTATTGATTCCTTGATGCCAGAGATGTCTAAGCTAAATACTGTAAACCTGTAAAACCTTATAAATACCTGAACAAAGGTGGATTAGTATCGTTATTTTGTTTATGTATGGTGAAACTGTGATGTAATCATATTTTGTTCTGGAAATGGAAAAGAACCACCCATATATTACTATCCTGATGTAGAAATACTACTCAGTTTTTCTCTATATGTTTGTGTAACTACAATCATTGTAACGGTTGTCACTTTTAAATATTCTGTTATGATTATTTTGAGTTTCTACTGGAGTTCTGTTTGGGTTGGTATTGGTTATACATACTGAGCATGGTAAAAATAATGGAACTTTAAAGAGAAGAACTTCTGCTTTTTCAAAAATAAGAGGAGAAAACCAGCATTGTATGCCTGGCCAGAGCTTCTTATTCAATTCTATTCTCAAACTCTGATTTACATGAAAGGGACAATTTTCTGGCTAATGAAATGACTTAGGAAACTATTTCCTTCCAATTGATATGTGATCAATACTCACATATCCTTCCTGAGCAAATTCTCTCTTTTTTTGCATTGTTTTTCTCCAACCAATACTAAAAAACGAATGTCAGTGAGACGATGAAGTGAAACTAAATAGAATATATAAATGTAACAGAATAAATACAATAAAGATTCATTAAAACATACAAATAAAAATTTTAAGTGGTCACTTTAGAGATCTCTAACCTTGGAGGAGCTTGTAGAGATAGTGGAAGAATACATGTGTGTTTGTGTGTGTGTATAACTCTAGTTCTTACCATGTTTACCCATTACTTCCAAAAGCAAATACAATTTCTGCTATTAGATGAATGCCTGTGTTCTTATTTTGATCAATAGTGACTCCTGATCAAATACAGAAAATTTATCACACATCAGTGTCAATAACCACAATAAGCACGATCAAGTAATTGCCTTTGATGTGGTGTTTAGAGCATATAAAAGTGCTTCTTTGAGCATTGATAGCTGTAGCTAATTTCCTTCTCTTACTTTCCTTCATTCTTTCTATACAATCATACTTTTCAAATTCCAACAGTTATTCATGCTTTCGATAATTTTCTAGTGTAAACTTAATTGGTATTGTTTAATATAGCTCTGGTGGATTTATGCAATCTAACATTACTTAGATTGCATAAATCCACCAGGGATATAATTTTTCAAGAGAAGTCTCTTCTTGAATAAAATATCATAATAAAACTCCATTAAATCCAGAGAAAATCATTGTATTAACACTTGATTTTTATTTGTGTCATTATCTTTCCATTCTTGAAAAAATGTTTCCAAAGTTGGCATTTCCCCCTTACTTTCAGTGTGCCTTTAAAATGTTATATTGTCATAACGTTTTCTTTAATTGCTGAAAGAGTAACAAAAATTATAATTTATTCCTATGACATTTTTATAAAGTAATTTAAGGAGTATAATTTTAGAAGGATGATTATTATTAACACAATGTTATCTACAGAACAAAATGTGTTATTAATACCCTTGTATCATATATATCTTTTCAACACAGTGACTAGAAATAGATTTATCCTGGGCTTTTTAGGGTCATTTGATGGGAAGCTCAAAGATTTTGTAGTCTGTCTTCCTACAAGCATGTTTGGATGGTTACTTCATAAAGATGAGAAGAAGAGGTGAAATAGGAAATTTAAATTATAGCTCTATAGAATAAGCAGTAGAAAATCTGATGGTTAAATAAATTTTATTTTTATAGGATGTCAGATTTGTTTTCTTCATATTCCACATCAACTTTTTGATCCTTAGTATTTTTAACGTCTACACTATTTTAAGTGTTCAACATTTTATATTTGTGAAACATAACCATAACATTTTTATTGAGCTAAGTAAAGAATATTAAATGCAGAATACTCATTTTGTTTAATCTAAGGAAAAAGAAATTTTTGAGTTGATGGTGTAGAGTTAATCTAACAATCCTGAGAAATTAGCACTATTTAACCAATCTAGTCAATATAGTCATTGTCATACAATATTTATTAAAACTATCCTATATATTTAAAAAGTTTTTATATATGATACATATGTTATATAGCATATATTCAGTTGAATGTACATTTGCAGAGAAATGTTCTGATATCTACTTACATGAAATGTTTTTGGACAACACTAAAAGTATAATATTTGTACAATAATAAAAAAAAAACAGTCTAGCAGAGGGAACAGCAAATGCAAAGGGCCTGAGTTCAGAGGAAGCAGGGTAACTTTGTTGAGCTAAACTAAAGTCCATTTAGCTAAACCCACACAAAATGTAGCTAAATTATTTGGGCTTGTGTATTGGGAAGGCATATCACATAAGAATTTATAGGCCATACTGAGCCTTTATCCTGAGCGAAATACAGGGTTTCTAAAAGGCATTATGAAAAGACTTCATAGAATCCTATTTGCATTTTACAAAATCACTGTGGTTGCAATGTGTTAGAGTTGAAGGGTCAATATGGGTGTGGGGACACCATTTGTAAGGCTATTGCATTTGCGAAAAGTAATTTTTTAGGAGAGGGTACTACCTCGTAAAACATTATTTAGGAGGTAAAAATCACTGAGAGAGTGATGGATTGGATATGGAGACTGCATCAGAGGTAACATAGGTAATTCCTATGCAAGTTTTGTCCTATGCAGCATTTAAGTCTCAGTGTTAGAAACTACTGTGAATCATGCTTTTCTGTTTCTGTTGATTGCTCCAATATTAAAGGCAAATTGTGGACCAGCTCCAAAAAGTGCATCAGATTTGAAGGCATGAATTTTTTGTACTGACCTCATTACTGTCTCCATTTGCTTTTGCAAATTTTTTCTTTGCATCATTTTTCTAACTTATATTAAACATACATTATGGCTTCCTGAGTTCTTTGAATTCTTGTAAGCCAACTTAATCATTTTTTAAATAATATATGGCAAAACTAATGGATACAAATTAAATTTAAAAATCCCACTACTGGGCATATACCCTGAGAAAAACAAAATTCAACAAGAGTCATGTACCAAAATGTTCATTGCAGCTCTATTTACAATAGCCTGGAGATGGAAACAACCTAAGTGTCCATCGTTGGATGAGTGGATAAAGAAGATGTGGCACATATATACAATGGAATATTACTCAGCCATAAAAAGAAATGAAATTGAGTTATTTGTAATAAGGTGGATAGACCTAGAGTCTGTCATACAGAGTGAAGTAAGTCAGAAAGAGAAAGACAAATACCATATGCTAACACATATATATGGAATTTAAGAAAAAAAATGTCACGAAGAACCTAGGGGTAAGACAGGAATAAAGACACAGACCTACTGGAAAACGGACTTGAGGATATGGGGAGGGGGAAGGGTGAGCTGTGACAGGGAGAGAGAGAGGTATGGACATATATACACTAACAAACGTAAGGTAGATAGCTTCTGGGAAGCAGCCGCATGGCACAGGGAGATAAGCTCGGTGCTTTGTGACCGCCTGGAGGGGTGGGATAGGGAGGGAGACGCGGGACGGAGGAGATATGGGAACATGTGTATATGTGTGACTGATTCACTTTGTTATAGAGCAGAGACTAACACACCATTGTAAAGCAATTATACCACAATAAAGATGTTAAAAATTTTTAATGAATTAATTGAATTTCCAATAAAATGGTAGCAGGTAAAATAGAATACTTATTAAAATATTAGTTAAACTGGAAAATAAAGGTAATAATTCAAAATACTTATCAAATGATTGACACTTCCACTACTCTCCCCATCATATTCCTATTACTAATAAATCCTGACTCTTGTAATTAGATTGCTATAGCAGTATTATTAGGACATTCCAACATATATTTTAGTTTAAGAAATAGTTGATGTTTATATATTACATGCCATGGAATTTCTGGACACTGGAAATTTAGAAATTAACAGATTATGGTCTTATTCTTTAGATATTTTAACACCCATAGAGAAATTTTAGAAGGACACTCTAAAATTAGTGATAATAATTACCATAGTAGCAGCAGTGACAGCAACTTCCTACCATGACGTACACTGGTAAGACACTATTAAAATTGGCTAAAAATAAGCAGAATTTTGAAGTCCTGTAGACCGTGAAAATCTTCTTGATACTTATAATTTAAAAGTTGGTTAATCAATTGATAACTACCTGATGGGAACTTTTTACTGGTGTTCTAGAAAGCTCTGTTCTCAAGTTTATTGTACATGTTTACCAATGTCTTGGATGAAGAAACATAGGAATGCTCTTTAGCAGTGGAAAACATGTAGCTAGGAAATATAGAAAAATGCAGGATGATAGGTCAGTACTCACAAATGTCTCCATAGAAAATAAATAAATATCAATCTAGAATAGAGCATACACAGTTTAGTATTAGTATGTGTGAAACAGGCTTGAAGGTTTTATGTGGTAATTAATTTGATAGAAATAACTATATGATATGATTACCAAAAATTTGGTGTATTCTTTGGCTACCTTAAGGTGAAATAAAAGATAGAGTATGGTTTTAATCTGCTCGGACTGCTATAAAAAACGTCATAGATAGGGTGGCTTAAACAACAGAAATTTGTTTTTTCACAGTTCTGGAGACTGGGAAGTCCAAGATCAAGGTGTTGGCCAAGGTCATTTTGGTTCCAGGTATGTGCTTCTTTGCTGTGTCCTCACATGGAGGAGAGCAAGAGAGAGAGCTTTCTCCTGTTTGGTGTCATAAGGATACTAATCCTAGTGGATTGGTGTCTCATCCTTATGACCTCATTTAACCTTAATTGCCTCCATAAAGGTCCTATCTCCAAACAGAGTCACATTGGGGGTTGGGCTTCAACATATGAATTTGGGGTGAGGATATAAACATTCAGTCCATAACAAGTATTTTGCCTGAGGTCTGTAAAAGCTTATGTGGTTGTGTTACAGAAAATATTGTTTCCAGTTTTGGACCCCACATTTTAAGAAATATGTAGATAATCTTGTTGTGTTAATAAGAGAGCAACTGAGATGGTGATTAGGATAGAAATTAGAACAAAAGTGGAACAGATGCAGACTAAGTGAAGTTTAGTTGAGAAAAGTGACTACAGTTGAAGAGAAGCAGCAAATGATTTGGATGGGCTGTCATGAGGAAGATATATTTTATTGAATGCCCCCACTATGTTCTAGGAAAACATCAGTGTGCCAGATGCTTCAGGAAGACAATGTCACTGAATACACAAGTCTTCATTTCTATATGCAGAGCCATCCGAAGAAAAAATGTCCTATCTTGAAAAGTATTGTCCTTCCAGTAATTTGAGATATTTGAAAATAGGCTGTATAATTATTTTGCCAGAATGATTTAGTAGAATAAAATATTGGAGGAAAGTCCCCATATTTTGAAATTTGGTTTCCTGATGCTGGATTTATCTTTATTAATATCTTTGAAATTTTCTCTGAGCTATCTACTCATTAAAATTTTAAGATTTTTGAGGACAATTATTATATTCATAATTAAAATTTTATACCTATACAGGATGCATTATAGTGCTAGGTATATCTATATATGCATATTTCATTTAAAAACTCATTTGCAAGTAAATTGAGGTGAAGTTTTAATTTGTAAATAAAATAAAACAAATACTGAGAATTGATCCAATTTGAAAAGTTTCATTAATGTTAAGGTCACTTCATGAAGCTTATTAAACTATTTCAAAAGAAGACTTATTTCAAAATTTTTTAAAGAATGATTAGGATCAGATTCCCCATGAAATGTGAAATTCTTGCTTTCAGTTTAGTTACTCAAAAGTTGATAGTGGCAACCTTCTTGATTAGAATTTCATTCTCAGACATTTTGAAACAAAGTGATTCAATGAAATAAATATTTGTATAATTGGATGCAGAAATAGATTAATGTTTAGAATGTCAATTTTCTCCAGTTCATGTTTCCCTGCTTAATAAGGCATCTGAAATGAAGCTGCTGATGATAAAGATTTATACTTTGAAAGGTCTAAGAGATTCAGTGAATGAACATGAGAGATTATCTCACTAATATAAGCCACTTAACCAGTCCTAAGATAATTACTTTAAATGTTCATATATAAGCATTTATTATTTATGGTATACTTTATTTTCCCAAATTTATCAAAGAATAATTGACAAATACAATTTTATACTTTTAATGCATATGATTTCACCATTTATCTATATTTAGATAGATATTATATAGATATTCCCTTTCATATATAAATATGTATGATTACCAAGATTAAGATAGTAACACATCTATCACTTTAGTTAACTATATATTTCTTTTTTTGGTGAGAGTGCTTAAGATCTACTCTCAGCAGCTTTTAAATATAAAATACCGTGTTATTTATTTATTTATTTATTTATTTATTTATTTATTTATTTGCTGTACACGGGCCTCTCACTGTTGTGGTCTTTCCCATTGTGGAGCACAGGCTCCGGACGCGCAGGCTCAGCGACCATGGCTCAAGGGCCCAGCCGCTCTGCAGCATGTGGGATATTCCCGGACCGGGACACAAACCCATGTCCCCTGCATTGGCAGGCGGACTCTCAACCACTGGGCCACCAGGGAAGCCCTTAAGTATACAATACCATGTTATTAACAATAATCTCCATGCTCTGTATTTGTGTATTAGATCCTCTGAATTTATTTTTCTTATAATTGAAACTTTGTACCGTTTGACCAGTATCTCCTCATTTTCCCTTTTACCCAGCTCCTGGAAACAAGCATACTATGTTTCTACAAAGCCAGCTTTTTCCCCACATGTAAATGATTACAATGCAGTATTTTTCTTTCTCTGCTTGTGTTATGTCACTTGGCATAACACCCTTCAAGTTCATCCACGTTGTGACAAGTGGCAGAATATCCTTCTATTTTATGGCTGAAAAATATAACACATTTTCTTTATGAATTCATCCACTGAAGGAAAATTAAGTCCATATCTTGGCTACTGTGCATAATGCTGCAGTGAATATGGGTGTGCAGATATCTTGAGATCGTGATTTTATTTTCTTCAGATATGTACCCAGGATTGGGATTGCTGGGTCGTATGGTATTTCTATGTTTAATTTTTTGAGGATCTGCTATACTGTTTTCCCTTATGGCTGTACCAGTATACATTCCACAAACAGTGTATAAGGATTCCCTTTCTCCACATCCTTGCCAACATTAGTTATCTCTGTCTTTTTGATAACAGCCATCCTAACAGGTGAGATATGACATTTTATTGTGGTTTTGGTTTGCATTTCCCTTCTGATTAATAACGTTGAGCACTTTTTCATATACCTATTGGCTAACTGCATGTATTCTTTGGGAAAATGTCTATTTTGGTACTTTATTCATCTTTTAATTGGATTATTTGCATTTTTGCTATTGACTTATATGAGTTCCTTATCTATTTAGTATTTTAACCCCTTATCAAGACATATGGTTTGCATACATTTTCTCCCATTCTATAGGTTGCCTTTTCAATTTATTGACTGTTCCCTTTGCTGTACAGAAGCTTTTTAGTTTGATGTAGTCCCACTTGTTTACTTTAGCTTTTGTTACCTGTACTTTTTGCGTCTTATCCAAGAAATCTTTGCCAAGACCGAAGTCAAGGAGCCATTTCCCAAAGTTCTCTTCTAGGAGTTTTATGGCTTCTTACATTTCAGTCTTGATCCACTTCAAGCTAATTTTTGTGAGTAGTGTAAGATAGGGGTTTAATTTTATTATTTTCTATGTAAATCACCAGTTTTCCCAGCACCATATATTGAAAAGATTATTCTTTTCCTATTGTGTGTTCTTGGCATTCTTGTCAAAATTAGATTGACTGTATACACATTAGTTTATATCTAGGCTCTCTTCTGCTTCACTGGTCTATGTTTCTATTTTTATGCCAATAACACACTGTTTCAATTACTATAACTTTGTAATATATCTTAAAATCAGGAAGTTTGATGCCTCTAGCTTTGTTCTTTTTTCTCAAGATTGCTTTGGCTATTTGGGATCTTTTGTGGTTCCATACACATTTTAGGATAGTTTTTTTTTTTTTTTCTGTGAAAAATGCCATTGGAATTTTGAATAAAGATTTCATTGAATCTGTAGATCACTTTGGGTTCTATATACATTTTCACAATATTAATTCTTCCAATATAAGAAAATGGGACATCTTTCAATTTATGTGTATTTTCTTTAATTTCTTTTATCAATGTCTTATGGTTTTCAGTGTACAGGTATTTCACCACTTTGATTGTTGCCTTCTTAATTTCTCTTCCAGATAGCTCATTGTTAATATATAGGAACAACTGATATTTGTATGTTGATTTTGTAACCTACAACTACTGAATTCATTTAGTAGTTTCAGCAGTTTTTTTTGTTTGTTTGTTTATTTTGTTTTATGTTTTTGTGTGTGCAGTCTTTAGGATTTCCTGTATATAAGATCTGTAATCTGCAAACAGAGATAATTTTACTTCTTCCTTTCCAAGATGGATGCCTTTGTTTATTGCCTGACTGTTTATTGCCTGACTGGCTCAGACTTCCAGTACTATGTTCAATAGAAATGGTGAGGGTGGACATCCTTGTCTTGTTCCTGATCTTAGAGGAAAAACTTTTAACTTTTCACTGCTGAGTTTGATATTAGCTATGAACTTGTCATATATGACCTTTATTATATTGAGGTACATTTTTTCTATACCAAATTTGTTGAGGGTTTTTAATCATGAAACAATGTTGTATTTTGTCAAATGCTTTTTCTGTATCTATTGTGATGATCATAAAAATTTTATCCTTTATTTTGTTAATGTGGTGTATCACATTTGTTGATTTGCCTATATTAACCCATCCTTGCATTACAGGGATGAATCCCACTTCATTATGGTGTATAATCCTTTTTTTTTTTATGGTACACAGGCCTCTCACTATTGTGGCCTCTCCCATTGTGGAGCACAGGCTCCAGACGTGCATGCTCAGCAGCCATGGTTCACAGGCCCAGCCGCTCCGTGGCATGTGGGATCTTCCCAGACCGGGACACGAACCCGTGTCCCCTGCATCAGCAGGCGGACTCTCAACCACTGCACCACCAGGGGAGCCCTTAATGTGCTTTTGAATTCAGTTTGCTAATATTTTATTGAAGATATTTGCATATATGTTCATCAGGGATATTGGCCTGTAATTTTCTTTTCTTGTGTTATCCTTACCTGGTTTCACTATCAGGATGATGTTGGTCTTGTAAAATGAGCTATATCAGAAAGCAAAAATAGACAGCAATGAAATAATAGTAGGGGTTTTCAATACTCCACTCTCAACAACAGATAGATCATTCAGACAGAAAATCAATAGGAAATTGACAGAACTACACTTTAGACCAATTGTGTTTAACTGACATATACAGAATATTCCATCCAGCAATAGCAGAATACACATTTTTTTCAAGTGCACATTCTCCAGGATAGATCTAGATCACAAAACAAGTATTAACAAATTTAAGATGATTGAAATAGTATCAAGCATATGATTGATATGATCAAATCAAGCATATGATTTTCCAACCATAATGATATAAAACTAGAAATTGATAATGGGAAGAAAGCTGGCAAATTAACAAATAATGTGAAAATTAAACAGTACACTTCTGAACAAGCAATATGTCACCAAAAGGAAACAAAGGAAAATTTTAAAATCTTCAGTTGTACAGAAATGGAAACACAGCATACCAAAACTTATGGGATTCAGCAAAAGCAGTTCTAAGTAAGAGGAAATTTATAAATGTCTTTATTAAGAAAAAAGAAAGATCTCAAACAACCTATCTTTACACCTCAAGAAACTAGAAAAGGAAGAACAAACTAAGCCTAAATTTTTCAGAAGGAAGAAAATAATAAATATTAGTGCTGAAGTAAGAGAAATAGAAACAAAGAAAGACAATAGAAAAGATCAACAAAACTGAGTTGGTTTTTTTAAAAGATAAAAAAAAAACTGACAAACTTTTAGCTAAATTAAGAAAAAGGGAGATTTCTCAAATTAATAAAATTATAAACATGTGAGGAGACATTACTGATGCCCCAGAAATACCAAGGATCATGGAAGACTGTTATGATCAATTATATGCCAACAAATTAGATAACTTAGAAGAAATAAATTCCTAAAAACACACAACTCACCAAAACTGAATCATGAAGTGATAGGAAATTTAAACAGACCAAAAGTGAGCAAGGAGATTAAATCAGTCATCAAAAACTTCCCCCCCAAAAACTCCAGGACAAGATGATTTTATAGGTAAATTCTATAAAAAATTTAAAGAAGAATTAATAGCAATTATCCTCAATCTCTTTCAAATAATTGAAGAGCTCCAAACTCCAAACTCCAATACTTCTAAACTGATTATTTAAAAATCTATTTATGTATAGGGTTAGAAAAAGCATAGTCTACACATTTTGTATGCATGGGCTATGTGCTAAAGTTGTCACATGCTACTCTGAAAACTATAAAATATTGTTGAAGAAATTTGAAAATGATATGAAGAATTGAAAAGATATCCCATGTTCTTGGATTGGAAGAATTAATATTGTTAAGACTTCCATACTACCCAAAGCAATCTACAGATATAATGCAGTGCCTCAAAAATACCATGACATTTTTTAAATAATGAGAACAAATAACCTTAAAATTTATATGGAACCTCAAAAGACTCTGAATTGCCAAAGCAATTTTGGAAAAAAACAATAACTAAGCTGGAAGTATTCTGCTTCCTGACTTCAGAGTATACTACAAAGCTACAGTAATAAAAAACAGCATGGTACTGGTACAAAAACAGCCACATAAATCAATGGAACAGAACAGAAGTCCCAGATATAAAAGAATACAAAAAGGGACTCACAGATATAGAGAACAAACTAGTGGTTACAAGTGGGGAGAGGAAATAGGGGAGGGGCAAGATATAGAGGTATGGGATTAAGAGGTACAAACTACTCTGTATAAAATAGATAAGCTACAAGGATATATTATACAGAACAGGGAAATGTAGCCATTGTTTTGTAATAACTTTAAATGGAGTGTAATCTATAAAATATTTAATCACTCTATTGTACCTGAAACTGAGATAATATTGTACATCAACTCTACTCAATAAAAAAATAAAATAAAAAAACAAAATTGTGACCCACTAATAGTAAACTAATAGTAAACTAAACTATATTTATGTCATTCTAATATCTTGCTCCTATTATTCATGTATTACTTTATAGGTATTAGTCTAATTCAATTTATTGGAAAATGTAATTTATAAACTTAGGTTGTTTGTAAGAAACTATACTGCAGTAATTTGGTACTTATTTATGCCATATATGTAAGACAGTTTTAGAGTCTGATTGTGATGAAGGCATATAATTTCTTTAAATTGTGAAGAGAATTATTTACATGTTTCAATAAATCAATCAAAATATTTACTGAGTCTGTTATAATTAGTTCTTAGAATGCTATAATCCATTTCCTGAAAATGGTATCTCATTTTGGAAACATGTTTAGGAAATATTGTTGCATGAATTTTGGAAGATCAACCTCTTCCACATCAGGAGCATAATATAGATGAGATCAATTAATCATGTATAACGCAATTATTTCAAGAACAAGTTTTTCTGGGGTAACTATTTGTAAGCTCTAGGACAGGAAACTGAAATATATAGAGAACCTATATATAAGAAAACCATATTACCCCAATAGCACATATACATAATTAACACAAGAGTATATAAAAATACATACATAAAAGTGTTTCATTTCACTAGTGATAAAAATGTAAATAAAACTTATAAAGTTGCTTTCATACTCATAAAATTGGCACATCTTTTCAATTTAATATTCAATACTGGTGATTTTATGATGAGAAAAATACATCACAAGAGAGAATATAACCAGTATAGGTTTCTTAATAATTCAATTATTTATTCTCTTTTCATGATCCCCATTCTCTTTTATAGTAGATAAAGAATTGGAAGTCAATATAACTTATGTGCAGAAATGCTTTTCTGTTTTATCTGTGATAAAAAATATTGGAAAAAATCATCCAAATGTTTAATGGATACATAAATTATTATATATCCATTCAAGTCAATATTATGAAGTCTTTGAAATTATATTTATGAAGGTTATTAATGATGAAATAGTGTTTATGATATAATGTTAATTTTTAAAAAAATAATAATTTGATAGGTGACAAATAAAAATAAGTTGCATAAGAAAAAAGAGACAGGAATTAAAGATTGTCAAAGTGCCAAGAGTTGGTCCAAGTGATGAGACCACAGGTGTTTATTTTTTTCTGAGTCTTTAAATTTTTATGACTTTTGCAACATCCTAAGATGAACATTACTCTACCAATCAGGGGAAAAAGTCACAGTATAAACAGATAGTTTATACCAGGTTTATACTTGATAACAAGCTTCCATTAAGAAAAAGGTGATTTCACAATTCGGTCTGAAAACTGAAGGATTTCTTAGTTTAATCTAGATAGCAGAATTTCTTAAACTAATACAGTGGCTATATGTAAAGGAAAGGAATGAAACGTATGAAAATGAACCTCTACAAATGCATAAGTTAACTTGTAAATATATTCTAGAGATAATAATTTGTTAGATTTGGGGAGGGGGACCTGATAAAAGTCTTGAAAACCACGACCTTCCAGATAGAGTCATTCTCTCAGCTTATTCAACTCTCTTCAGAAAGAAATTGCCTGATTTTGGATGACCAGCTTGGATGATTCTGGATGACAGAAACGTCTGTCTTGAGGAGACTCCAGCTTTTCTGTTTTTATCAGCAAAGAACCTTCTGATTTACAATTTCTTATCCTGAGATCCCTTACTTAGTGGAAAGATGTGAGGCCCAGTATTCTTCTAAAATATATGTTAAACCTGAGATACATAGGGAAAATGACATAGTACTTTTCCTTACAGTGTTCTTAGGCAAGATACAGATGTATAAAGTTATAAAATATAACACAGTATGATGACTACAACATTGGATTCAAGTGTAATACAAGGACTGTAAAGAGAGGAAGTGATAAAATGTGTTGAGAGGACATTACATTACAAGGGAATTTTCCAGAAGAGAGATTTTCTATGTTGAATTTTAAAAGAAAATTGGAAGTTTATCAGAGGATGGGTGATGTCAGTGGCATTCTCTGCCAATAAAGCTGATGTTTATAGACATGTATAATATGCAGAACTTTCAAAGCTGAAAGAAAGAGAATCCTCCTAGATGGAGTTATTCTATACATATCCCTACTGGTAATTTAAAAAATGATGAGTAATATCAGGTTATACAAGGTTGACTGGGTAGCCAATGTTAATCTTATCACATGTGCAGAAATACAGATCAAATACAAACTCAAAAGATAATTTGGTTCTCTGTCTCTCTGAAAGTGACACTTTTGGTAAGTAGGTCAAAATAATTATTTTTTTTCATTTACTTGATTAGACAACATAGATATTTTAATGTTAAAGACAATATGAGGGGAGATGAAATGTCATCTGAGTTTATAATACTGTGTCCAAGAATATTCTAATTAACTAAAAATAGAAACAAGAGGATTTTGATCAGAAATATTCAGTATTTCATACTTTTCTTAATGGTAGACTATTTTTAAAATTTTATTTATTTAATTTATTTATTTTTGGCTGTGTTGTGTCCTTTTTCCTGTGCATGGACTTTCTCTAGTTGTGGCAAGCAGGGGCTACTCTTCGTTGTGGTGTGTGGGCTTCTCATTGTAGTGGCTTCTCTTGCTGCAGAGCATGGGCTCTAGGTGGGCAGGCTTCAGTAGTTGTGACATGCAGGCTCAGTGGTGGTGGTTCGTGAGCTCTAGAGCACAGGCTCACTAGTTGTGGTGCATGGGCTTAGTTGCTCCGTGGCATGTGGAATCTTCCCAGACCAGAGTTCGAACCCATATCCCCTGCTTTGGCAGGCAGATTCATAACCACTGCACGACGAGGGAAGCCACATACCTTTTTTAAAGTAATTTTCTCTCAATTTTATTACCCATTTTTGGAATAAATGCAGTAATTTCCTGAAAATTTTCCTTTTATCTTTCCTGAAAAAAACCCCACAGCTGTTAAACATAAATTATGAACCATAATTTGAGTTGATTTAAATGAATATGCCATATATCAGGGGAGTTTATGGTAATTTCCCACAAATTTTAAAACTTCTCTGAAACTCCATGTAATGATACCTCAAAGAGATTCTTAATAAAACTCCAGAATTACAATGAATTTACTTTTTAAAAAAACCTGTTATTGGAGTACAGTTGACTTACAATGTTGTATTAGTTTAAGGTGTACAACAATGATTCAGTTATACATATACAAGTATCCACTCGTTTCTTTCTTTTTTTTTTAGATTATTTTCCCATACAGTCCGTTACAGAGTACTGAATAGAGTTACCTGTGCAATACAGCAGATTCATATTAGTTATCTATTTTATATATACTAGTGTGTATATGTCATTCCCAATTTATCTCTCCCTCCCTTATTCCTTGGTAACTATAAGTTGGCTTTCTACATCGTAACTATACTTCTGTTTTGTAAATAAGTTCATTTATACCTTTTTTGTTTTTTAGATTCCACATGTAAGAAATGTCATATGATATTTATTTTTCTGTGTCTGACTTAGTCCACTCAGTTTTACAACCTCTAGGAGCATCCATATTGGTGCAAGTGACATTATTTTGTTCTTTTGTATGGCTAATATTACATTGTATGTATATACCACAATTTTTTTTATCCATTCCTCTATTGATGGACATTTAGGTCACTTCCATGTCCTGGCTTTTTTAAATAGTGCTGCAATGAACACTGAGGTGCATGTATCTTTTCAAATTATTGTTTTCTCCAGATATATGTCCAGGAGTAGTATTGCTGGATAATATGGTATTCCTGTTTTTAGTTTCTTAAGGAACATCCACACTGTTTTCCATAGTGGCTGTACCAATTTACATTACCACCAACAGTGTAGGAGGGTTCGATTTTCTCCACACCTTCTCCAGTACTGACTGATTTTAGATTCTTTGATGATGGCTATTCTGACCAGTATGAGGTGATGCTTCATTGTAGTGTGATTTTCATTTCTCTAATAATTAGTGAGGTTGAGCATCTTTTCATGTGCTTTTTAGCCATCTGTATATTTTATTTGGACAAGTGTCTATGTAGATCTTCTGCCCGTTTTGATTAGGTTACTTGTTTTTTTTTTGATATTGAGCTGCATGAGCTGTTTGTATATTTTGGACATTAATCCCTTGTCCATTTCATTGTTTGTAAGTATTTTCTCCCATTCTGAGGGTTGTCTTTTCTTTTTGTTTATGGTTTCCTTTACTGTGCAAAAACTTTTAAGTTTAATTATATTCCATTTGTTTATTTTTGTTTTTATTTTCATTACTCTAGAAGGTGGATCAAAAAGATCTTGCTGTGATTTATTTCAAAGAGTGTTCTGCCTATGTTTTCCTCTAAGAGTTTTATAGTGTCTGGTGTTATGTTTAGGTCTTTAATCCATTTTGAGTTGATTTTTGTGTATCATATTAGGGAGTGTTCTAATTTTTTTTTTTTTTTTTTTTACATGTAGCCATACAGTTTACCCAGCACCATTTATTGAAGAGACTGTCTTTTCTTCATTGTGTATTCTTGCCTCCTTTGTCATAGATAAGATGATCATAGTTGTGTGGGTTTATCTCTGGGCTTTCTATCCTGTCCCACTGATGCATATTTGTTTTTGTCCCAGTACAACACTGTTTTCATTACTGTAGCTTTGTAGTATAGTTTGAAGTCAGGATTCCTGATTCCTGATTCCTCCAGCTCCGTTTTTCTTTCTCAAGATTGCTGTGGCTATTTGATGTGTTTTGTGTTTCCATACAAATTGTAAATTTTTTGTTTTAATTCTGTGAAAAATGCCATTGATAATTTGATAGGGATTGCATTGAATTTGTAGGTTGCTTTGAGTAGTATACTCATTTTCACAATATTGATTCTTCCAATCCAAAAACATGGTATATCTCTCCATCTGTTTTTGTCATCTTTGAATTCTTTCATCAGTACCTTATAGTTTTCAGAGTACAGATTTTTACCTCCTTAAATAGGTTCATTCCTAAGTATTTTATTCTTTTCGTTGATATGGGAAGTGGGATTATTGTCTTAATTTCTCTTTCTGATCTTTCATTATTGGTGCATAAGAATACAAGAAATTTCTGTGTATTAATTTTGTATCCTGAAACTTTACCAAATTCATTGAGGAGTCTTAGTAGTTTTCTGGTAGCATCTACAGGATTTTCTACGTATAGTGTCATGTGATCTGCAAACAGTGACTGTTTTAATTCTTCTTTTCCAATTTGGATTCCTTTTATTCTTTTTCTTTTCAGATTGCTGTGGATAGGTCTTCCAAAATTATGTTGAATAGTAGTGGTGAGAGTGAACATCCTTGTTTTGTCCCTGATCTTAGAGAAAATTCTTTGTTTTTCACCATTAAGAATGATGTTTGCTGTGGGTTTGTCATATCATAGCCTTTATTATCTTAAGCTAAGTTTCCTCAATGCCCACTTTCTGGAGAGTTTTGATCATAAATGGGTGTTGAACTTTGTCAAAGGCATTTTCTGCATCAATTGAGATGATCATATCGTTTTTATACTTCAATTTGTTAATATGGTGTATTCCATATAAACTCCTTGCATCCCTGGGATAAATACCACTTGATCATTGTGTATGATCCTTTTAATGAGTTGTCAGATTTGTTTCCTAGTATTCTCCTGAGGACTTTTGCATATAAAGAAAACTCCTTGCATCCCTGGGATATAAAGAAAACTCCTTGCATCCCTGGGATAAATACCACTTGATCATTGTGTATGATCCTTTTAATGAGTTGTCAGATTTGTTTGCTAGTATTCTCCTGAGGACTTTTGCATCTATGTTCATTGGTGATATTGTCCTGTAGTTTTCTTTTTTGGGATATCTTTGTCTGGTTTTGGTATCAGGGTGATAGTGGCCTTGTAGAATGAGCTTGGGAGTGCTCCTTCCTCTGCAATTTTTTGGAAGATTTTCAGAAGGATAGGGGTTAGATCTTCTCTAAATGTTTGCTAGAATTCACTGGTGAAGCCATCTGGTCCTTGAATTTTGTTTGTTGGAAGTTTATAAATCACAGTTTAAATTTCATTACTTGTGATTGGTCTGTTTATATTTTCTGTTTCTTCCTGGTTCAGTCTTGGAAGATTATACCTTTCTAAGAATTCGTCCATTTCTTCCAGGTTGTCCATTTATTTGGCATATAGTTTCTTGTAGTAGTCTCTCATGCTCCTTTGTATTTCTGTGGTGTGAGCCATAACTTCTCCTTTTTCATTTCTAATTTTATTGATTTGAGTCCTCTCCCTTTTTTTTTCTCGATGAGTCTGGTTAAAGGTTTATCAATTTTGTTTATCTTTTCAAAGAACTGACTTTTATTTTCATTAATCTTTGCTATTCTTTTCTTTGTTTCACTCATTTCCACTCTGATCTTTATGATTTCTTTCCTTCTACTAACTTTGGTTTTTGTTTATTCTTGTTTCTCTTGTTGCTTTAGGTGTAAGGTTATGTTGTTTATTTGAGATTTTTCTCTTTTACTGAGGTAAGATTGTATTGCTATAATCTTCCCTCTTAGAACTGCATTTGCTGCATCCCATAGGTTTTGGGTTGTCATGTTTTTGTTGTCATTTGTTTCTAGGTATTTTTTGATTTCCTCTTTGATTTCTTTAGTGGTCCATTGGTTATTTAGTAACATATTGTCTAGCCTCCAGGTGTTTGTGGGTTTTTTACATTTTTTCCTGTAATTGATTTCTAATATCATAGCATTGTGGTTGGATAAGAAGCTTGATATGATTTAAATTTTCTTAAATTTATTGAGGCTTGATTTGTGACCCAAGATGTGATCTATCTTGGAGAATGTCCCATGTGCACTTGAGAAGAAAGTGTATTCTGCTGCTTTCAGATGGACTCTCCTATAAAGAGTAATTAATCTTTCTGGTCTAATGTTTCATTTAAGGCTTCTGTTTCCTTATTAATTTTCTGTCTCTTGTAAGTGGGATGTTAAAGTCCTCCACTATTAATGTGTTACTCTTTTTTTTTTTTTTTTTTTTTTTTTGTGGTATGTGGGCCTCTGACTGTTGTGGTCTCTCCCATTGTGGAGCAACAGGCTCCGGACACACAGGCTCAGCAGCCATGGTTCAGGGGCACAGCTGCTCTGTGGCATGTGGGATCCTCCCATGTCCCCTGCATCGGCAGGAAGACTCTAAACCACTGTGCCACAAGGGAAGCCCCAATGTGTTACTCTTGATTTCCCTTTTTATGGGTATTAGCATTTCTCTTAAATATTGAGGTGCTCCTATGTTGCGTGCATATATATTTACATTCATTATATCTTCTTCTTGGATTGATCCCTTCATCATTATGTATTGTCCTTCCTTGTCTCTTGTAACAGTCTTCATTATAGAGTCTATTTTTTCTGATATGACTATTGCTACCCCTACTTTAGCTTGATTTCAATTTGCAGGGAATATCTTTTTCCATCCTCTCACTTTCGGTCTGAATGTGTCCCTAGGTTTGAAGTGGGTCTCTTGTAGGCAGCATATATTATATATGGGTCTTGTTTTTGTATCCGTTCAGCCAGTTTCTGTCTTTTGGTTGGAGTATTTAATCCATTTACATTTAAGCTAGTTATCTACATGTATGTTTCTATTGCCATTTTCTTAATTGTTTTCAGTTTGTTTTTGTTGGTCTTTTTTCTTCCCTTCCTCTTTTGTTCTCTTCTCTCATCGTTTTGCCTAGATAAGTTCTTTTAGCATTTGTTTAAAGCTGGTTTAGTGGTGGTGAATTCTTTTAGCTTTTTCTTGTCTCTTAAGCTTTTCCTTCTCTGTCAAATCTCAGTGAGAGCCTTGGTGTGTAGAGTATTCTTGATTGTAAGTTTTTCCCTTTCATCACTTTAAATATATCCTACCACTCCCTTCTGGCCTGCAGAGTCTCTGCTGAAAAATCACCTAATAGCCTTATGGGGATTCCCTTGTATGTCATTTGTTGCTTTTCCCTTGTTGCTTTTAATATTTTTTTTCTTGTACTTAATTTTGTTAGTTTGATTAATATGTGTCTTAGCATCTTCCTCACTTTGTTTATTCTTAATGGGACTCTGTGCTTCCTGGACATGGGTAACTATTTCCTTTCCCATGTTAGGGAAGTTTTCTACTATGATCTCTTCAAATATTTTCTCAGGCCCTTTCTCTTTTTCTTCTTCTGGTACCCTATAATTCAAATGTTGGTGTGTCTAACATTGTTACAGAGATCTCTGAGGCTGTCCTTATTTCTTTTCATTCTTTTTTCTTTATTCTATTCTGCAGTAAATATTTCCACCATTCTGTCTTCCAGGTCACTTATCCCTTCTTCTGCCTCAGTATTTTTGATATTGATTCCTTCTAGTGTATTTTTCATTTCAGTTATTGCCTTGTTCATCTCTGTTTGTTCTTTATTTCTTCTAGGTCTTTGTTAAACTTTTCTTGTATCTTCTTGATCTGTGCCTCTATTCTTTTTCTGAGATCTTGGATCATCTTTACTATCATTACTCTGAATTCTTTTTCAGGTAGATTGCCTATCTCCTCTTCATTTAGCTCTTGTGGGATTTTACCTTCCTCCTTCTTCTGTAACAAATTTCTTTACCTTCTCATTGTGTCAAACTTACTGTGTTTGTGGTCTCCTTTTTGCAGGCTGCAGGATTGTAGTTCCTCTTGCTTCTGGTGTCTGCCCCCTGGTGGGTAAGTTTGGTCCAGAGGCTTATGCCATTATCTTCTTGATAGGGGGTTTGATTGGTGATCTGCTCCTGTCCTAGGTATTGAGTGGTGCTTCCCCTTTGCTCTGTGGTTTTCACTGCCCTGTCAGGAGGAGGTTCTGTTCCCTAGTTGTTGGAATAGAGGCTCCCAGATCTGCTTCTTAGCTGTAATTCTGATCTGCAGTGTGAGGTAGGTGGGACTGGAGCATTCCCATGGGGAGAGAAGCCACTGAGTATTCCTCCTCTTTAGCTGTTCACCTGTGAATGTGCTCTGTCATGTTTCCTTTCACCTTTGTACCATCTCACAAAGTATACTGTTGTTGGTCCTGCTGTTGGTCCCACCTTAACTGTGAGTATGCCAGAAACTGGTCCTGGTGACACTCAAGTATTGTTTTCACCTGGCCACTGGTGTAGGTCCACTGAGGTTAGGTCCCAGGACTGCAGTAGTTGTGCACCTGGACCTGCTGTGGGAGCTATGGAGGCAGCTCAAACTGTGCTCCATCCCTATCCCCACAGTACATGCCCAGAGATCCCACAGCTGCTAAAGTCAAACCCATCCCAGCTGCAAGAGCACTTGTTGTCTTTTCAGATATTTCACAGGCACTGAACTTAGGAAGCTGTCAGCCAAGGTGTAACTCCTCAGTTCATGCAGCCATGAGGAAACATTTCAGCTCTTCTTCCTTAGTCACATAGCCCCTGTGGCTCAGCTGTGGTTTCAGCCCCTCCTCTGGGTGAATTTCCTAGTGGGAAGGAGGTATCTGCACCTTCCTGGGACAGCAGGGCAGCTCCTGGCACCTGCTGACAGATTTCCTAGTGGGGAGAGTTATCTGCATCCTCCCAGAACAGCAGGGCAGAACCTGTCACCCACTGGCAGATTTCCCAGTAGCAAGAGCTTTCAGTGTGACAGAAGGGTGGGTTCCAGCACCCACTGACAGATTTCTCAGTCATAGAAGCTATCTGCACCCTTTAGGAGCAGCAAGAGCAGGTCCTGGGGACCACTGTCAGAATTCCCAGTGGTTGAATCCTTCCAAGCTTCTCTGGGTCAACAGGGGTGGGTTCTGTTAGCCACTGGTGGAATTTCTAATTTCAGGAGCTGTCAGCACCCTTCCAGGTCAGCAGGGCCAGGGCCTGGAGTCTGCCCATAAGCATGGAAGAGGCAGGCAGTGCCCACTACTGGAGCCCAAGATGGTGGCAGCGATTGGTGCCCATTCACTGAGCTCCTGTAGGCAGAGTCCTGGTGCCTGGGGGTGCTCACAGGGAAAGAAGCTTTTATGGTGGTCCTGCCCTTCTCCTGGTGCCTCTCCTAATAATGGTGCCTTATCTCTCTGGCGGTCCCAAGCTTCTTCTTAGTACACCCTCAGTTGCCACAGCCTGATCTCTTCAGGCTGCTTCTGCACAAAATCCTTGTCCTCTCCCTGGGACTGAGCTTCAGTGTCTGGGCTTCAGCACCCGAACCATACCTTCACCAATAGGGGAATATCTCAGGTTGGGGAGAGCAGGGTAAAGGTTCCAACCCGCTGTGCAGGTTACTCTCCATTTTTGCCTTCCACAAACTGGTTGCTGCTCTCCCCTTTTATGCTCCCAAACTCCCCCCTCTGTCCAGTCTAATTTCTCCACTGGTGAGGAGTCTTCCCAAGGTGCAGGGAACCTTTCCTTCTTCACAACTCCCTCTTTGGGGCATAGGCTCCATCCTGATTCCTTTTCCTTTTGTCCTACCCATGGAGGTTTTTTAATCTTTTTGGACACCTGAGGTCTTCTGTCAGTGCTCAGTAGCTGTTCTGTGTAAATCGTTCCACTTGTAAATGTATTTTCAATGTTTCTGTGGAGGGAGTTGAACTCTGCTTCCTACTCTGTCACCACCTTGACCCCTCACCTATTTTGTAATAACTTTAAATGGAGAATAGTCTATAAAAATATTGAATTACTATGTTGTACATCTAAAACTAACATAATACTGTAAATCGATTATACTTTAACAAAAAAATTTTTTTTATACTTATGTAAGAGCACAGGACACATAGTTTAAGAAAACAGTTGTCTTTTCAGTGCAGTCTTCTGGAACCCATATCCCAATCCAAATGAATGGCTCTAATAATGCAATTTAAGCAAATTAGCAGGTAATAAAGAGATATTTTTACACAGGGAGACACTTGCTGTCTCTCAAATTAAACACATTTTCTGGCATATTTATTCACAGGAAGATTTTCTTTTATTATAATGCATGTTTTCAGTACTGATTTGTATTTAAAAGTATAGAGAACACTCAAATGAGTAAATTATAATGCCTTTTTTATTTTTCTTTGTCAGTGAAATGATCTCACCCTGAAAATTTTGAATTCATTGGAAAAGTTATTTTGTATTACCTTTAAATTTATCATTTAACATAGCAGAAAAGGCACAGTCAACTCACCTGGCAGTAGGCACTGCAATATTTTTAATAGCATTTTATAAGTAATGTCATATTCAATTAGTAATTTCACCGTGCCACCTCAATAATTACTGAACTAATCCATAAAATGCCAACAAAAATCACATCAGGTGATTGTTTTCTCAGCCATTTAGAAGTTATTAATATGCTGTCAAGTTTAGAACTCAAGCTGAATTCAAAGCAAGTCCTTGATCTTCAGATTTGCTCAGTGACATTATAAACTGGCAATTTAGGTGAAGGTTCTATTTTCTTATTCCCTTTTATCTATATCATAGTCTTAATTTCTCTGTGTGTTTCCTCTGTTCTCTCTACACAACAAGACTCATGAGTTGTGTTGGCACTGAACTGAGTCTCCTAATTAACTCAGCTTCTATTTCTATATTCCAGTCAGAAGATGATAGATTTGGCTGAAATTTCAAAGATAGAACATGTCATTAACATTGATTTTTTGTAATCTGTATAGGGTATTATGTTGACATCCCTTCACTGAAATTCTAAATATGTGAATTAATCACAAAATGATATTCTTCAGAAATATTGAAATTACAATATTTTTATGTTTTTCATATAACAAAACTTCATTTGTGCTGTGTTCTTTCATTAAAATTTTTTTTTCCTCTTGTAATTTGCTAAATTTCAAGCAATTCCTGGTTGCTTTTTTCATAAATTTCAAAATAAAATTAAGACCTGCTTTTTTCTAGGGCATTGTTTCAGAATAATTGTGAAGTTAGATATGTCCCTGACACTGGTACATAAATTAAGCTATTTATTAACCAACTAATATTTTGAAATTTCTACTTTAAGAAGACCTTAGAGGGATACAAAGAGATGCCAACTTTTGGTCCTCAAGGAGTTTATAATTTAGGTTAGAAGGAAACGCTCAGTCAAATGAAAAATCAATTAATAATAATGAGTTAAATTGGAATGCAATACTGGTTCAAAAGGTGTAATTAGATATTATACAACTGTTAAATGAATAGTGAAAATAAGGTTTATGTAGTCCAGTGAAGCTTCAAAGCACTGTACCTAGACTTTGAAGGACAGCATTAAAATTTAGAGATTTTTGTAGAACATCCAGTCCTATGCTTCAATATCAGCACATAATAAAATAAATCTGATTCCCTCTTGGGGTCATCTCATTTTAATTTGCCCTTAACTGGCAATCCCAGGATACTTAACATGTAGCATGGACAGTCCCTAATCCTGACATTAGTAGCCATACCCAAGATTAGCTATTGCGTTGTATCACTGACCAATTTTGCCCTTAAACGTCAATTCAAATTAAGCAATGGCTATCTGTCAAACTTTGTGATGGATAATTCAGGGGTTATAAAAATAAATATTATATGGTTGTTATTTATATTTTCGTGTCTGGGAAAGATATTCTCTCAGATTTCCCCTCCCTCCTCCTGCTCCTTTATAAAATGGTATCTTACTATATGGTGGAGGAAGTATGGGTTGAAATAACTTTGGGGATTTACAGGAAAAATGATGCTCATAGTCACAGGGCTCCTCAGGAACCACACAGGTTACAATATTTGAGTAGTTTGGGTGAAAACTGAACCAGTGACTGATGAGCTGCAAATGGTTCTACCTGGCTTCTTTGGGAAATTAAATATTATGGCTACTACCCACTGCAGTGGTCTTGATCATTTATTCCTGGTCCTCAAGCCCAAACCTTCAACAGCTTCTCATCCCGATCTATATTCCTGCATTTATACCTCTGTTCTCAAGGCAGACAGGAATTCCTTGGATTACTGTATAATAATTTTGGACAACCAGGACCTCTGTTCTAGGACCACCTGTTTGGATACCTCCTATCAATGAGTCTGTACCATCTTAAAAGTTGCTGCTTTTAGGGATACCCCCAGAAACTTACAGACTCTTTCTAGTGTCCCAAGAGAAGCATGAGACAAGTCCTTACATTCTTGAGCTACCCATCCCTCACTGAATATTTATAAAACTTCGGTCATTTCCCAACTAGAGAACTTGAGGTCCAAACATGAAAAGGTGTGCATAAACTTCTTTCTTCCTTTACCATATATTGTTACTACTCTTAAATAGAAAACTTCATAACTACTATTGGCAGAAGGAATTTCTTCTCTACACTTATAGAAGAAATTCTGTAACCTAAAATTTTAGACTTGGTTATTATTATTTTAAAGGATTTTGGAAAATTCTTTTGTTTCTTTTCCAAATCTAGTGATAAAGCTTGGTATTTTGACACATAACCTTATGTTAATTGTCAAGTGCTTACTGTTAACTCTATCTGGCTTTATTACTTTTGAAATTATCTCAATTAATAAACATTTCCATCTATTCACTTATACAGGTAACTCAAGCTAGTTATAGATAAAGTCTTGCATAGAGAAATATAAACAAGAAATTAAAACAATATTTAACAAAATGTTACTCCAGTTAAACTCTGGCAAAAGGTGATAAGGATCTGTATCAGTTAGAGTTCCACCAAACAGAACCAGTAGTATATGTATAATCATCATGATATATAAGAGGGAAAGGTATTTGGCAGGCAGGAGTATGATCTCTAGGGTAGAAGCTGATGCTTCAGTCCACCTACCAGCAGAATTTCTTTTCCCTCATTGAAACCTGTTTTGCTGTTAAAGGCCTTTCAACTGACTGGTTAATCCCTCATTTACTAAATATCAACTGATTGCGGATATTAAGCACCATCTACAAAATACTTACGTAATGCCTAGGTTAGCGTTTGATTGCAGAGATGGCTACTATATTATAGACTTGTTTAAAAAATAAAACTAACCATTACAGGGCTTAAATTAAGCTGGAAGTAATGGAAACGGAATATAAAGGATCAACTATGAAGGAAAACAACTAATTAGATAAAAGAAGCAAAGGTGATGGAGCACTCAAGGAAAACTTGGAAGGTTTTATTTTGGGTAACTAGGAAAATGATGTACATGTAACAAAACTGTAGGAAACTGATTTGGAGAAAAGACTAGTTAATCCAGTTTTGGATATTGATGGATGCAAGTTAAATGGCCAAATAATTGGAAGTTATTTGCTCAACCGACATAATTTAATTGAATTGCTGAAAGGATGGCCACATATCTCCACTTCCCTGCCCGGGAAAGAGCTGAATAGACTAGTAGGGCACACTTGACCCAATCCAAAGGGTAAGCCTAAACAAATTTAAATATCATGAACATAAGCTAGTCAGATGGTCATGGGTTTTACAACAAACATAGTATCCTAGAGTTAGAAATCATAGAGTTGCAAGAGTATTCAGTATAGCCCAGGCCAGAGAAGAAGGAGTCACAGAAAGGCACAGATTAGATAGATTAGGCAACCCTTAAAGGTGGAGGATATGACTTTAGTTCCTGTCTTCCTAAACACTGTTTTCATAATACCTGGATTTACTTCATTTTAAATTTTACTTCATTTATTATACTTTTTCTAAGTTTTATTATTATTACAATTCCCATTTTCTAAATATATTTGAGTTAGATTGAGTGGATTTCTGTTCTTGCAATCAGGAATAAAACCATGTACTGGGAAGAAATCTAGTTATAAATATCAGCACTATTTATTTTCAAACATTCTACTACCTCAATAGTTAGTGTGTTTGGTAGTGGTAAAAAGGAGAAAGAGAGAATTTTAAAACCTAGGACCAATATGAGTGTGATATAGTTGAACTGGAAAATAATGAACTCCGTTAATAGTTGTATTTGTTATAACATGGCACTTGCAGGATTGAGACTAAATGTTTATGAATGTTTATGATTTGTTCTGATGCCTTCACTGCAACAATTATTCAACAACACGTGTAGTTATAATCCATTGACCCTACCATATTTTCACTGCTCATGTCCTCAGTTCCCAGCTTATCCAGCTTAAATTCCTTGATCCATTATAATCTTCACTTTCTTATGTAAGTAAAGTCCCTAACTCTCATGTCATTTTTTGCTTTGCTATTCTCATCTGGTAAAATCCCAACCACAGTTAGTTCCAGTTCTCTGACTACTTCATACATCCCCATCCAGAACATCATTGGAAAAATACTTCAACAATGTTTTTGGTCAAAATTGAAATTTACAATCACTAACCTCAAATGGGCCCTTCATGTTAATCAACAATCATGCTACATTTACTTAATTCAGTCACATCTGCTTTTCTAGGTGATGATTTTATACTTTCTTCTACTCTCATTAAAACTCTAGCACTCCCTTCTTCCCCTTTCATTCTCTTTCTTATGGTGATGATCATGCTTATTAGTTTACTAAAAGTATAGAACTACATAAATCCATTACCATATCTTTGTTGCCCACTGGTTAGATAGTATGACTTTCCCAGAAAACCTCTGTTATCACTTCTATATTTCAAATTTCCCCCTTTTGTTATTGATTCCTATCAGCAAGAGCTGGTATTAGAGAGAGGGAGAATAAGAATTGACCCTTAATGGATGTGGGGTTCTTTTGGGGGTGATGAACATGTTCTATGATGATGGTTATACAAGTTGGTTCTTATACTAAAAAATAATACACTTTACACTCTAAACAGGTAAACTTTTGGCATATAAATTATATCTAAATAAAGCTGTTTTTTTTTAAAGAATATATAAAGGAATATCTATATGATCTTGTGGTTTTCTAAGATATCTTTGACTAACACACACACACACACACACAAGTTTATAACTATTGAAAATTGATAAACTGGTCTCTTTCAAAATGAAAAATTTCTGCTCATCAAAAGTCATCATTAAAAAATAGACAAGCTATAGCATAGGTTAAAATTTTCACAATACAAATGTTTGACAAGACACATATGAAGATGTGAAAAGCTCCTAAACCCAATATTAAAAATCAAATAATCCAATTAAATAGTGAAAAAAAGACTTGGATATTTCACAAAGGAGGATATACAAGTGTACAGTAAACAAATTAAAATGTGCTCCAACTGTCATTAGAGAAAGAAAATTATTTGATACCACTCTACTATCTTAGTAAAAATATGAAGAAGAAATGAAAACATGAATATTAGTGAGGATATGAGGCAGTCAGAACTTTCATTCACTGACAATGGAAATATGAAATGGAGCCAAGTTAGAAAATCATTTGATAGTTTCTTATAAAGTTCAGTATCACCTTCCTATGACTTAATTCCATTTCCTATTTCTTTTTACAAGAGAAATGGAAACATATATCCACAAAAAATTAGTACAAGAATGTTCAAAGCCCCAAATATTTCCAAAAAACTGGAAACATTCCAGTTGTCTATAAATAGATGAGTAATTTAAAATGTATATTTATACAATGTAACACTACTCTGCAATTAAAATTAGTTGGCAACTGATCTATTCAACAAAATGGATTAAATATAAACACTACCTAAAACAAAGGAAAAAGAATAAAAGAAAAAATAAAAGAAAACTTTTTTATACAAAAGAGTACATCCACATTATTTGATTTATTTAAACTTCAAGAAAAGGCAAAACAAATTTGTGATAATAAAAATCAAATCTGATGCCTCTTGCTGTAGGGGCATTGACTGGAAAGGGATATGAAGACATTTTCTGGGTTGGTGAAAAATTTCTAAATCTTGATTGCAGTATTTGTTACACAAGTTTATGTATTTTTCAAAATATACTAAACTATTAAGGATGATCTATGCATTTCTCCACATGGAAATTATACATCATAAAAATAAAAATAAATAAAAAGTTAACATACCTCATTTAGCTTAGTTAGCAGGTGGCAGCCAGTGAGGAAGCTGTTATCAAACACTGGAAAGATGCCAATGCATATTATTGTAAAAGATAAATATTTTGTAAAATTGTTTCCTTTGAAAATCTGGATCGCTGCAGAGGAAAAGGGCTACACGGCAGAGTATCAGTTATGTGTGCTGAGTATCAGTATGTTTTTAAAGTGATTCTTACAGCAAAGCATTACAACAAAAAAGAGATGCGCCTCAGGAATAATTGGTTAGTTTGAGAGCAGAAATGAATTCAAACTAGAAGAAATAAAAAATCTGAGACTTGCAGATTGAAAAAGTCAACTGCTTCTACAGCCCCAACTGGGAAAGGCCAACAAAGATATTTTAGTTGAACAAAGGACTTAGCCGTACACAGAGGTTTAAGAATGGGGAGGACTGATTAACAGTGTTCAAATAATATGTCATTAATTTCACAGGCAAAGAAAGAAAATCAAGTAGGTAAGACTCAAATAAATAAATCATGCTAGATAATTACATCTAGCAGAGAACTTGAGTATAGTTACAGATATGTAGTACTGACTGAGGTGATAAGATTAATTTATTCAAGAACTGTATTGCCAAATAAACGATCAGCTTGGCCTAAAAATACTTGTACTTGCAGGATGTGGCTACAGAATATGAATTCTCCAAGGAGGAATACTCCCTAATGCCCATTACAAATGTTGCCATAGACTACAGAAAAAAGAAGTGGACAAAAGATTTATTCCCAGAGAGGAAAGTCTACTTAAGTAACTTTCTCTATTACCAGGGAAGAAAGTTGTAACATAGTCAGTCCCGTAGGATTTTGTCATTGCTACCACTTTCCCACCCTTCCCTTCCCCAAATGAGACTTTCATTGAAGTTTGCAGCCCATCCCTGCTTCAGGGCAGGGCAGATAACCTGTCTTTTGTCCACTGATTGTTAGAGTAGGATTTCATATCTGATGAAGAGGATTGTACAGCACCCACATATCCCTCCTGGACTATGAGCTGGATACATTTCCTGGGTGAGGGAGTGGGTATTTAATGAGGCTTGGGAGGCAAGTCATGCAGGGATTCATAGGCTGACTCAGTGAATTTAACTTAAAAACAATAGTAAGCCATTGAAGGATTTTAGGTTACATGACATGACCTGATGTGGCTCTTGAGAATGCCTCTCTAGCTGTATGTAGTATGAGTGGACTGGAAGTGGATCCAAGTGAAAAATAGGTAGTAAATTAGGTTCTACAGCAATCAAGATAAGAGAAGATGATAGCTCATAGTAGGCTTGTGGCAGAGATTTAGAAGCATGGATCAATATGAGAAATATTTAAAAGGTAAAGTAAACTGAAATTGGTGATGCATTAGAAATAGTAGGTGAAAGAAGGGGGATAGCAAGAGGGTCTTTTTAAATTTTGACCTAAAAATGTAGTTGGATGATGGTGTTATTTGCTGAGTAAGCAACTAAAAACTAACCAGGTTAGGAAGAAATAGATTGAAATTGGACCAGTTGGATAAGAGGTGTTTACAGTCACCTGGAGACATCTAATGTCTTAAATTCAGAAGAGATGTCATCCTTAAATATACATCTAGGAATAAGTAAGATATAAAAAATGATTGAGGGCGATCGGGAAGATGGCAGAAGAGTAAGATGCGGAGATCACCTTCCTCCCCACAGATACACCAGAAAT
>NW_006783236.1:0-384 GCF_000442215.2 Lipotes vexillifer
CCACCGTAATCTCCTGGCCCGCAGCGTGGAATCTGCCCAAGAGGCACCTTGTTCACCTTAGCCCAGAGGGGCTTGAATTGAGTATAAGTGGCAGTTTCCAGAGGCTTAAGTTATTCTGAACCCATGAAACAATTTTAGAAAGAGATCTATCAACTACAGTAGAGGAGACATAGAGTTTAAGCTTCCAACCTAATAAGAAATTTATCTCCTTAAACAATATCCACATTTATTTCCAGCCACACTCAGCTCTGCAAGAGAAATCACATGCCAAGGATAGTGGAGAGGGCTTCCCTGGTGGCGCAGTGGTTGAGAGGCCGCCTCCTGATGCAGGGGACACGGGTTCGTGCCCCGGTCCGGGAAGATCCCACATGCGGCGGAGCGGCT
>NW_006783237.1:0-254 GCF_000442215.2 Lipotes vexillifer
GAAGTTTCCAGTGAGAGGAGGAGTGGGCACCTCCCAGCCGTGAGTTGAAAACGAAGGATTCGGTCATTTGTTTTCCCTTTGGGGGACAGAGTGTCTCCCCACCAGGGCTGCGAGCCTGACCCCAGCCCTGCCGCCTCCCCGTCTTACTCTGCGCGCCCTGCTGCCAGGCACGCGGGCCCTGCTGTTCCCCAAGACACAGCCAGGTGATGTCCCCTCCCCAGACTTTGTGCTTGATGCTCCCTCCACCCCACCTT
>NW_006783239.1:0-855 GCF_000442215.2 Lipotes vexillifer
AGGGAGGACGGGGTACAGGTGGTGGGGATGAAAGTCCCAGCTCACTACCTGGCTTCCTTGTATACCACTCTGGCAGAAGTGTTAGGTGATTTATTTTATTTATCCTACTTTGTGTTGTCTGACCTTCTTGGGTCCATGGGGTTATGTCTGTCATTGTTTTTGGAAAATTCTCAGCCATTATTTTTTTTTCAAATATTTCTTCTGTCCTGTTTTCCCTCTTCTCCTGTGTTTCCAATTAAGCGTATATCAGACCATTTGATACTGTTCCACAGCTCTTTGATGCTCTTTTCTGTTTTGATTTGCTGTTTTTTCTCTTTGTATTTTAATTTGGGTAAATTCCTATTCCTCTATCTTCACGTTCACTACTTCTTTCCTTGGCTGTTTTGAACCTATAGTCATTCCTCTGTATCTATAGGGTCCTCATTCATGGATTCAACCAATCCCAGATGGAAAATTTTTTTTAATTCCAGAAAGTTCCAAAAAACATAACTTGAATTTGCTGCACGCTGGCAACTATTTACATAGCATTTGCACTGTATTAGGTATTATACATAATCTAGAGAAGATTTAAAGTATATGGGAGGATGGGACTTCCCCGGTGGCGCAGTGGTTAAGAATCCTCCTGCCAATGCAAGGGACATGGGTTCGAGCCCTGGTCCGGAAAGATCCCACATGCCGCGAAGCAACTAAGCCCGTGCGCCACAACTGCTGAGCCTGCGCACCTAGAGCCTGTGCTCCGCAACAAGAGAAGCCACCGCAATGAGAAGCCTGTGCACCAAAACGAAGAGTAGACCCTGCTCGCCACAACTAGAGAAAGCCCGCGTGCAGCAACAAAGACCCAACGCAGCCAAAAAT
>NW_006783240.1:0-226 GCF_000442215.2 Lipotes vexillifer
TCTTTATTCTGCTCTGCAGTAGTTATTTCCACTATTTTATCTTCCAGGTCATTTATCCGTTCTATTTGCAATAGCAAGGACATGGAAGCAACATAAGTGTCCATTGACTGATGAATGGATAAAGAAGATGTGGCACATATATACAATAGAATATTACTCAGCCTTAAAAGAAATGAAATTGAGTTATTTGTAGTGAGGTGGATGGACCTAGAGTCTGTCATACAGA
>NW_006783242.1:0-651 GCF_000442215.2 Lipotes vexillifer
ACCCGTGTCCCCTGCATCGGCAGGTGGACTCTCAACCACTGCGCCACCAGGGAAGCCCACAACATTGATTTTTTTATGTCTGCATTAAATATACATATATTTTTAAAGAATTTGCAAGGTAGGATGTGCATAAAATTATTAAATTGGAACTGACAGCCCTCTGGTCATCTTTACTTCCTCGAAGAAATAGCCTATTTTCCTGGGATTTCTTCTCGCTGGATGTTCAGAGGACTGGACTCCAGGATCTGCCCCATAATTCACTGTGGTTCATATACTCTTTTGGGGCCTTAATTTTCCCATCTCTGAAGTTGGTATTAAGTCTTTTTTCTATTTATTATTACTAACAAGAGCAACAATACAATTATGGTTACTGTTAAGACTTGTATTTGTTGAACTAAATATTACCATGTACGTGTAGGAATAAGACCCCAAGTACTAGAGCATGGCCTCACATTCCCCCAAAACGGGGAGTGCTTGTTTTATTTTTGTTTTTTTTGTTTTTGTTTTTGTTTTTTGGCGGTACGCGGGCCTCTCACTGCTGTGGCCCCTCCCACTGCGGAGCACAGGCTCCAGACGCGCAAGCCCAGTGGCCATGGCTCACGGGCCCAGCCGCTCCACAGCATGTGGGATCTTCCCGTACCGGGGCACGAA
>NW_006783245.1:0-7636 GCF_000442215.2 Lipotes vexillifer
CCTGCTGAAATCCTGAGCAGATAGCAGGTAACACTTTCCTTGAGTGAACACTTTCCTTGAATGTTTTCCTGTCTGCCTTCTTTCCTCTCCTCTCCCTCTCCCAGTCACAGAGGCCCCTTCTCAGAAATCTGCATTCTGCCTGAGGGAAACCTCAGGGTACCTCCAGCTATAACGTTTGCAGGTGCTTGCACTTTTCACTTCCCCTGCCAGAGAAGTAGCTGCTGTCACTACTGCCACCACTGCACTCACCAAGTGAGCTCTGGGGACAGGGGTCTACTCCGGCCATTCCTCCCTTTGTCTGCCTCCAGACTTGTTTCTATCCTGCTCAGCTGGCTTGCCAAGTTCTTCTGTCAGACTGGCGAGAGCAGCACAAATTCCCTATCTCCCATGAGTGTCTTCCCACTTTTGTACTCTCCAGATTCTGTGGTTTTCCTGTGGTGGTACTTGAGGGCGAGGCAGGCTCAGGACTTGGAGCTGCAGCATCTTTAGATGTCCACTGGGTGATCTCCACTGGGTGATCTCTCAGGTGTCCTGGTGTACTGTGCAGAGGCCCTTTGGTTACGTTATAGACGTCCGGTTAGTTGTAAATGGAAAGGAAGAGAAAAAAAGAAAAACATTTACGGTGACATCCAACTATTTTGATACTTTTAACCTTTATATTACAGCAGTTAGTGATATTAAAGTAGTTAATACAGTAGTTAACCCATCCCTAAATTGAAATATTAGAGTATTGTGATGATGACTATACGCTTACCTTTACCAGTGTATTGTATATTTTCATGGTCCCTTCAGCCTGATGAACTCCTGTCGGCATTTTTGGTCGGGTAGGTTTAGCGTTAATCAATTCCCTCAGCTTTTTGTTTGTTAGGCAGTCTTTATCTCACTTTCACTTATGAAGGATATGTTTGCTTGGTAAAATAGTCTTGGTTGGCTGTTTCTCTCACAGCAGTACTTGGAATGTATCATCCCTTTCTTTCTCTCCTGGCCTGCGAAGTCTCTCTCTACTGAGAAAGCTGCTTGATAGAAGTACTCTTGAATACCTTACAAAATTATCTTACCTTTAAATCCTTTCTTTGACTGGTGTTTTAGCATAATGTGTCTTGGAGAAGATCATTCTGGGTTAAAGGTTTGTGAATGTCCAGATCCCTTCCCAGGTTTGTGAACTTCTCAGCCCTTATTCCCTTATCTAAGTAAGTTTCTATCCCTTCTTATTCCCTTATCTAAGTAAGTTTCTATCCCTTTCCTCGTTTCCTTCTGGGGCTCTGCTGTTATCTTGATGTTGTCCTGTAAGTCCCATAGACTTTCTTTTTTCTTCTCTGATGGGACAATTTCAATTGATCTATCTGCTGAGTCTTTTTTGTCAAGTCTGGTGTTGAAAACTCTGTTGAATTCTTTAATCCACTCATTGTATTTATTCTACAGCTCCAAAGTTTCTTTTCAGTTCTTTCTCACATTTTCTTTTAGTGGAACTTTTCATTTTGTTCATGTACATTTTCTATGATTTTATTAAATTGCTTCCCTGTGTTCTCTTGTAGCTCTCTGACCACCTTCATAACAATTACTTGAATTCTTTATGTCCCTTGTAGCCCTGCATAGGCGTCAGCACATTTGAAGCAGCAGTTACCTCTTCCAGACTTCACGGATCCAGACTTCATGGGCTGACTTTGGTAAGAGAAGACTTTTACCTGTGGACAGTGGTGTGCTTAAACATAGTATGAGCCTTAAGCATAGTATGAGCCTGACTCGAGTGGTGCACGGCTACAAGTGTGGGGTGTGTTTTGGCGTTAGATCCAGTGGTTTGCAATATCTCAGGCCTCTGTGGTGCACAGAAGCAACAACTCTGTGTGGTGCACAGAAGCAACAACTCTGTGTTCCTTGGTAAGCACTGCAACGCAGTGGGGTGTGTCCTCAGTGGCACCTCTTAGTTCAGCAGTTAGTTAAGAACTGGGGCAGGCAAATGGTGGTATGCAGAGCCAGTGTGTGCACACACTCAGCTGTGGGGGGACAGCTTAAGGGGCCCCTATCATTGGTGGGACCAAAGCATACAGCAACGACTGGGGCCAACTACAGGCTCACTGGCAGCTGCAGGGGCCCTGGCCATGGGCATGCTCTCTTGTCCATGGGCATGCTCTCTTGTGGGTGGGTGGGTGGATACTTTCTACTCCGTGGGTGCACAGGCTTGTCCAGAGTGCATGCCAGGTGGTCTGCAGAAGGGGTTCTAGACTGGTGTGTTACACTTACACAGAGCCCTGGGCTGACATCAGCAAATATCTGTGGGGTAAAAGCAGGTAAAATAAGAGAGAGAGAGTTCTCTTTGGGGTGACCGTGCTGGCCCCTTTAGTGTGCTGGGTTTTCCTATAGAGCAGCTCACTGTGATCCACCATCACTCCTGCTGCATGGCTGCTACTGGTAGCCACCGTTTTCTTTCTTGTTGCTAGTCATCTCTATATATCTCGGCTTTGCTAGCTTGCATGGGGTGAAACCATAGAAAGACCTTCACTGGGTGTCCCAAAAGCCTGGGGGAGCTAATTACTCACCATGCTCTTCCTTTTGCAGGAAACTCTTCTTTCTAGTTGGGAAGTTCCCTCTTGGGGCTAAGCGGTACTGGCTTGGTGGAGGGATGATGCCGGCAAGAGGTGGAGGGATGATGCCGGCAAGATGAAGCTGTCTCCCTTCTCTATTTATTTAGTCATTCCCTTCTTCTGGTTTTTTGTGCTGCTGTGTTGCTTTCTTACGCTGACTCCAGAGCTCTGCCAGTCTTTGTGGACAGCTGTTTCTTTGTTGATCTTTGTCAGGGGATGGAGGCCTGGTTCTTCTGTATCTCCACTTTGGGGTTTAGCCTATAATTTATTCTTGAAGAAGATGAAAAGAAAAAGTGTTCGCCAATCAAAAGGAGTAACGTGAGAATAGGATACAAAGTATGAAACTGTCTGTCTAACATGTTTGGAATTATATCCTGATGATCAACATTCTATCCAGAGAGCTGTGTATATTTACTGATAAGATAACCAAATTTGCAGTACATATATATATACTTTTTCCTATATATCTATTTTACTAAATTTCCTTCCCCATCTGAGGCACAGGAGTCGAAGAGTAGGAATTTGCTATTGTAACTCCAGCAACCAAACTAGGACCTGTGATGCACCTCTCTTCCCAAACCCTCACAACTCCAATTTAAGCTTCTAAGAAAACCTGCTACTTGGGCTCACTGCCAGCTTGTACCAGTGCAACCTCAGCTCTACAAGACAGCCAACAGAGAGATCTTCTGTTGGGAAGACAAACAGAAGATCTTCTGCTACTGTGTTTGGAGTCAGCAACACAACATTGAGAGAGAGCCTCAAGGCATAAGAAATGGAGTGAGTTACTATAACATTGATGTGGGAACCTGCAAAGTCTACATGCATTCTGAATAATGTGCCTGATGGCCCGGGACCACTATAGATAAAGGAAGTGGCATTATAGCCTGAGTCCTACTGTCCCCAGGCTGAGAGACTAGTAGGAGACTCGACTCACTCAAGTGTCAGGCAGCCTCTTCAGCAAGGGTTCCTGTTTCTACCCAATAAGCTGGGGAAAAAACTGCCTTCTACCGAACACAATGTCCTTCAATAACTAACTAACTATCTTATCTCAGCCTTTAAGCTGGCTTTGTAGGCTAACAAAAGCATAGTAGAGAGTCATTCAAAAGTTTCTTCATCAACCAAAGAGAGAAAACTCAATCCAAAAAAGTGTGCACAGCACGACAGAAAGAACTGGAGTTGATAGAAGGCAAAATTAGATAATAATTAGGAAAGGTAAGTAGCTCAAACCAAGCTTTCTAAGAGTAAAAAAATACGATACCACAGAAAATATCTGAAAGCAATGGAGGAAAAAAATCTAAACATGGAGGTTGCAAGAAGTAGGAAGCAAGAAGTAGGAGGGGGATAGCTCCAAATAGTCAGACGTTAAAGAAGAAACTCAATAAATGAGAGAGATGCAAAGAGTACGTAAGTAACAGAATTGTGTATTATTAAGACATAGAAAGTCAGTCCAAAATCTATACATTCAAAAGCCATTAAAGGGAAACTAGAAAGGAAGCGAGGAAGAATACACTTAGCTTAATATATTAATGTATTTTAGTCATTATCTCCAAGAAAGGGGACCAGTTCAGCAGACCAAAAAGTATGGAAAAGGAGGACCTGATATTAATGAACTCTGTGTAGGAAGATCAAGAACAGAAAGGAAAGGATCAAAATTAGAGACAAGCCCTTTTCTCAACTCATGATTAAAATTAGAAATACATAATAAAAATTTACCCTCTAAAAATATGACCTGGAAAAAAATCTAAACTGCTTGAAAATTAATTAAGAAAAGAATGAGCCAAACTTTTAATGGAAATTGTAATTTCTATTTGAATTTCTAAGTAACATGAAAGAAAGCCCAGGATTTTTGATGACTGACAGGAGATACTCCCTTTTCAGGCAAGTGACCCCTTTACCAACTAGGCATTTCACTTACATCAGTCATAAAATTTGTTATGTAATGTAAAGTTGTGCCTGAGAAACATCACAGATGGCTACATGTCATGAGCCTTTGCAGTTGCTAACAGAGTCAACAACAGGACTGGTAAATCCTCAATGCCAAAGATCTAGTGGTTATCAAAATATTCATACCAGAGTATGTGAGAGACGAGAGGGCCTGACCATGATAATTGTGCCCCATGTGGACCTTTGCTGGGAGACAAATTCCGTAGGGCAGCAATATTCATTCCCCAGGGTGCTGCTCATATGTTGTTGGTTACTACATGCCTATATATATAAGTGGATCAGTATAATAACATCATCAAGTCAAAATATTTTCATTTTAATAAGGAGCTTACTCAAATTATGGAAATAAATACAAGAATTTCAGACAACACTGGCCAAAGAGAGCTCTTTCGTACAAGAAGAAGACCTTTAGAAAACTACAAGTAAGTGTGTGTTTGTTAGTGGGTAGAGGCTCACTGCACCACTATTCACATCTATTGTCTAAAACATGAGTGTTAGACGAGCCTAAATGGTAAAATGTTGTTGAAGGAGCTGAAAGATCATCTGATGAATGCTGTTATCAATATGCAATCTTTCTGTGATGCAAATGTGGGGAGAGAAATTAGATATTGAGGAAAATATTAAAATTAACGTTGAGTCGAGTCCTGGTTCTGATTTGTTTTTTAAGTGTTTTCAGGAGGTTCCCAAATGCTTTCTTAATAGCCTCTTACGATTTGGACGCTACAGTGGCTCTGAGGCAGAGAATGTAAAATGGTGACAGACAAAAGAGAGGAAGCTGACACCTCATTCGCTTTAAAAAAAAAGTTAGTCTGCTTTTCCATGAATACCATTAAAGCCCAGAGAAGACTAAAAGGTCTTGTCAAATTCCAGGCGGTGAAAGCAAATGAAATAACCCAACTAGTTCAAAAATGCAGGCTTTACCAGAGCTGAATCAAGACTAATTTAACAACCTAGTAAGGATCTCTAGGCCACCTGATATATTTTTTTTGAAGAGGAATTGTTTTCCCATATATTTGAGCAGTTGAACCTCCTGTAATTCACAGCAAGCTGCCAAGCAAAACTAAACACAAACCTGACCAAGTAAGCGTCTATTAGTTACCTACTATGTGCAGAGCAATGTGGGAACTAAACTAGGAAAGACACACATATATACAAACAAGAGAAATGTTCCCTGTTCACAAGGTACTTAATTTTGATTGAGGAAATAAACTGTATGAACATAAAATAGCCAGAGAATGTAGGTAAATGTGAGAGTGGAAAATATTCTATGCAAATATAATTCAAAACCAGAGAATAAAAACAAAGCCATTAGTATAGAGGCAAAAGGACTGGTCTCGGACTAAACAAGACACTATTCAGTTATCCTCTACTTACTTGACGGATGACCTTGGTCAACTCAAGAATCTTTCAATCCCAGTCATTCACACACTAAGAGCAAGTAGTAAAATCTGCCTCATAGGTTTGATGAAGGGATTTAATGAGGCAACAACTATGAATGTGGCTTTAAAGTTTCCAAGAAAGTGAAAAGTTTTGCCAGGAAGAGTCATTTTACTCTAGGTTTACTCTAGGGTGGATATTGCTGTTCTGTTTACATATATAGTTCCAGGAGATACCTGGGCAGGGCCTTTTTACATCATCTCTTTCTACAGCTTCATTTTAGAGATAATTAAACTGTGGCCCACAAACATTAAATTTTATGCCTGCCTAAGTTTTTTTAAAAGCTCCTAGAACACAGGAATAAGTGGAAACATCATTTCTCAAATTTACTTAGCAGGTTTCTGCAGAATTAACACTTCATTCATTTTTCTGACATTATAGGTACAAAGAAAATTCATACCCCTACCCCTTGAGAAGCTCAACTCCTCTATTCATTGTCCTCTGGCCAAAAGTCATATAATAAGTATATTTTAATGGTGTGGTGGTAGAAATAGGAGATGAAAGGTCACCCAATTTAGAAATATATGCCATCGCATGTCTAAACAGACTCTGAATTTAGATTTCATTACAATACTTTTCAGTTAGATAAAAACTATCCCTTTACATGTAATCTAGAAATTCCTCTTGCCACTGAAATCATAGCCTTCTATTTTGTTTTTAATTTCTTAGTCATGGGCAGAAATTGTTTAAAGCAAATTGCATTATGAAAAAATAATGTTCATAATGGTATTCTAATTTTCGGATGATGTTTGCTTAAAAGACCACACCTGTCTGCTATTATTAATCACTATGCTCTAATAGTCATAGATTAGACTTTAATTGTATAACTCGGAAATCTTGGGGCAGCTATCAAGATGGCGGAGTAGTACGACATGACCTGTATATACCCTGTCTACAGGAGACCCACATCAGAACTAGGGACAAATACGGACAGTGAGGGGATGGGAAAAAGATATTCCATGCAACTGGAAATCAAAAGAAAGCTGGAGTAGTAATACTCATATCAGACTAAATAAGACTTTAAAGACTGTTACAAGCAATAAGGATGGACACTACAGAATGATCAAGGGATCACTCCAAGGAGAAGTATAACAATTCTACATATTTATGCACCCAGCATAGGAGCGCCTCAATACATAAGGCAAATGCTAACAGCCATAAAAGGAGCAAGGGACAGTAACACAATCATAGTGCAGGACTTTAACACCTCACCGACACCAATGGACAGATCATCCAGACAGAAAATCAATAAGGAAACACAAGATTAATTGACACATTAGACCAGATAGACTTACTTGATACTTGTAGGAACTTGTAGGACATTCTGTCTGAAAACAGAAGAATACACTTTCTTCTCAAGAGCACAGGGAATGTTCTCCAGGATAGAGCACATCTTGGCTTGGGTCACATCAAGCCCTGGTAAATTTAAGGAAACAAATCATATCAAGCAACTTCTCTGACCACAATGCTATGTGCTTAGAAGTCAATTACAGGAAATAAATGTAAAAAACACAAACACATGGAGGCTAAATAATGTGTTATTAAGTACCCAGTGGCTCACTGAAGAAATCAAAGAGGAAGTCAAGAAATACCTAGAGACAAATGATGATCCAAAACCTATGGGATGAAGCAAAAGCAGTTCTAAGAGGGAAGTTTATAGCAATACAATCTTA
>NW_006783246.1:0-1157 GCF_000442215.2 Lipotes vexillifer
TATCCCTCAACCGTTGTCGTACCCTAACCTGTACCCTAAGCCATCCCCATTCCCTAACCCTAATCCTAACCCTAAACCTTACCCGAAGCCTTACCCTAACCCTTGCCCTAACCCTAAGCAGTACACTAACACTAACCCGTGCCCTCACACATACACTAAGACTCTAACCTTACCCTAACCCTAACCTTAACCCTAATCATAACCCTAACCCTAACACTTACCCGAAGCCTTACCCTAACCCGTGCCCTATATTTAACCCGTACGTTAACACTAACCCGTACCCTAACATGTACGCTAACACTCAACCGTTGTTGTAATGTAACCTTTAGCCTAAACCGTTTCCATTCCCTTACCCTAATCCTAGGCCTAACCCTAACCCTTACCCGAAGCATTACCCTAACCCGTGCCCCAATCCTAACCCGTACGCTAACACTAACACGTGCCCTAAAACGTACGCTAAACCTCAACAGTTATTGTACCCTAAATGGTACCCTTAACCATCCCCGTTCCCTAACCCTAACCCTCACCCTAACCCTAACCCTTACCCGAAGCCTTACCCTACCACGTGCCCGAATACTAATACATACGCTAATACTAACCCATGGTCTAACATATACACTAACACTCAAACGTTGTCGTACCCTAACCTGTAACCTGAACCGTCCCCATTCTCTAACCCTAACCCTAACCCGAACCTTTACCCGAAGCCTTACCCTATCCCATGCCCTAATTCTAACCCGTACGCTAACACTAAGCCGTGCCCTAACACGTAGCCTAACCCTCAACCGTTGTCGTACACTAACCTTTACCGTAAACGGTCCCCATTCCCTAACCCTAACCCTTACTGGAAGCCTTAACTTAACCCGTGCCCTAATCTTAACCCATACGCTAACACTAACCCGTGCCCTAACACGTACGCTAACCCTCAACTGTTGTCGTACCCTAACCTGTACCCTAAACGGTCCATGTTCCCGAACCCTAACACTAACCCTGACACTAACCATTACCCGAAGCCTTACCCTAACCAGTGCCCATATCCTAACTCAAACGCTAACACTAAACTGAGCCCTAACACGTATGCTAACACTCAACCATTGTCATACCATAACCTGTACCCTAAACCGTCCCCGATCCCTAACCCTAACCCTAACCCTGAC
>NW_006783247.1:0-2237 GCF_000442215.2 Lipotes vexillifer
AAAAAAAAAAAAAAAAAAAAAGGATAATGAAGGTTATTTTAAAAAGTGCCTGACACAAAGTAAGTACTCAATTTGTGTGCGCTCTTATTATATGGCTCTTGTGCGAATTAAATAAGATTAACATACATAATGATCTAGCACAATAATTGTTAGCACACTGTGCATCCTTAGTGACTTCCTGGTCACCCTTCAAAATTCAGCTCAAATTCACCTTTATAACGCTATTCTGGAAGCATTCTGTACATTCCACACACGGTTAGCCATTTTGTTAATTGTGCTCACATACCTCTATTTTTACTTTTTGTATCCTGTGTAACTATTTGTTTAACTTCTCATCTCCTCTGCTGGCCTGGACTCCTTGCGGGCGGAGACCATTTTATAATCCACCCAAACAGCATAAATAGGTATTTTATACACATTGGTTGATTGATTGAATGACTACATTCACTAATAAACAAAAATGAGTCTCAAGGAACTTCTAGTTGGTAGTAATAGTACCAGTAGTACTACTACCGCTGTGTAATGTTTATCGAGTATCACGTGTGCATCACTGTCCTAAGATCTTGGAACTCATTAGCTCATTTAATTTTCACAATAGCTCTGTCAGGTAATTATTGTCCCCATTTAAACTTTTCAAAAACTATGAAATCTTTTTACCATTTTACAGATAAAGTAACAGGATCAGAGAAGTTAGCATACTCAAAATTGTACAGCCAGTAAGAGGCATAGAAAAAATGTCATGTTTTAATAGAAAACTTGGCATTGCCTACAAGACACCTTCCAGGTCTTCTCACTCTTGCCTTTCATTGTCTTTGAACTATTGCACATCCTTCTGTATTATCTGATTGTAGCCATTTATCATCTTTGCATCATTTTACAACTCTGTATAAATGTCTTTTTTCAGATTCTCTTTTGAACAGGTTATAATATCTCCATTTCCCTCACTGAATGAGTTAAATAACATATTTAACTTTTTTTTCTTTTCTATCTGTATCAGAGTCACGATTTTTGCTTTTTCTGAAAATTATCTTTTTACAGAGATACAACTGGAATGCAACTCTCAGTTGGACTGACTTCAAGGCCCGTTTCTGTACCTCACAGGCCTCCAACTTCTCTGTGCCCTTTACTGGGGAGCCTGTTTTCAAATTGCAGAGTTCTGAGTTCTACCTCAAAAGAGTCCAATTCAGTAGCGTTTTTGTTTTGTTTTTTTTTGCTGTACGTGGGCGTCTCACTATTGTGGCCTCTCCCATTGTGGAGCACAGGCTCCAGACGCGCAGGCTCAGCGGCCACTGCTCACAGTACCAGCTGCTCCCCGGCATGTGGGATCTTCCCGGACCGGGGCACGAACCTGTGTCCCCTGCATCAGGAGGCGGACTCTCAACCACCGCACCACCAGGGAAGCCCTTGATTTTGTTTTTAACAAGACTCCTGTTATTCTGCTGCTGGTGGTCTGAAAAACACTGCTTTGAAAAACTGTATGATACTGCTTCTTTAGTAGGAGAAATAAAATACTTGTACAAAGCAAGTAACAAACTAGTTTCAAAGAAGGAGAGAAGAGGAAGAGAGAAATTTTGTCTGGAAGAAACAGTAAGTTTTATGAAGAAAGTGGCATTTGATCTGGGCCTTAAAACTAGGAAAGCTTTTGACAGAAAGATATGAAGACAAGACATCCTGTGTTTTGGAAGCAGCATGAGCAAAGGCAAGGAGGCAGGAAAATGCACAGCATTTTGGGGGAGAATGACTAGTGGTTGAATTTGGCTAAATTGCGTAAAGAATATGAGAGGGAGGGTATGAACAATAAGACTGGAAAGGTAGGTCTGAGCTAGAATGGAGGATCTTGGTGCCATGCATTTACTTGATAGGCAATAGAGAGTAATAGAAAGCTTTGATTGGAGGTAAAAGGGTAAGAAGAAAATCAACAGCAGGTTAGAAGAATCCTGAAGAAGCATGAGGTTGGATGTAGAGACAGAGGCAATCAATGAATGGCGAGGAAAGGAAAGATGTGAGATCACGAGGATTTGGAGTCTCTTCCTTAATTACTGAATGCTTATTGATCGTCTGTCAGGTGTGAAACCTGTGGTGCTAGGCACTGGGAAGGAAATTATTATCCTGGAACTTCCTGTGTAAAGGCTCAAAGAGGGAAGACACCAGAGAGACATCAGAGGTTAAAGAAGGCATGTGGGGGCTTCCCTGGTGGCGCAGTGGTTGAGAGTCCGCCTGCCGATGCAGGGGACGCG
>NW_006783248.1:0-794 GCF_000442215.2 Lipotes vexillifer
TCAGCATGTTCCAGGTTACCATCAGAGCCTGGCCGATTAGTCTTTCCACATTCTTTTTTCTGCTTTTGTGGAGTGACACAAAGGCATGTCTCAAGGGCACTGTGACAGTGTTTCATATATGCTAATGACCATTCCCTTTCAGCCTCAGTTAAATGGTATAGGAATTTCTCCTAAGAAAAGTGTCCAAGTTCACATCCCCATACTTGTGACACTGTTGAGTAAATTGTTGTTGATGCCATATTTGTCGTTACCTGTGTGTGCACCGTTGTTCATTCTACGTCTACACCTAATTTTGAAGCATCTTAATGAGAGAGCTTATGAGGTGGAGTGACACCTCCAGTGATGAACCAGAAACCATTTCCAGGAGGGATGCCTGAACAACATTTTTAGTTACACAGCTCACGTCTTCTTGCATCTCCCTTGAAGTTTTCTTTTTAAGCTCCTGGAATTTTCTGTAATATTATGTAATTTATACTGCTTGTCTGGGTAGTCATGCTTAAGTTATGTTGTCTTAGTCTGTAGGTCTAGGTTCAAATCCTGTTTCTCTCACTACTTTCTGTGTCAGTTGGGATCCTGTACATAAAACTGTGAGTCTACTGTCCTAATTTGAAAAATTGTGGTAAGTTTCTTCAAGCCATTTAAAGGAAATTATTACTGTTAGATGCCTTAGAATAGTGCACGTTTTTAGTAAAGACTCAAAAGGTAATTTTGTATATCGAGATATATTAAGAGTCTGTCATGTTTATTGACATCCCTTTGTATTTTATATCATATGCTGTTTTTGTTTGTTTGTT
>NW_006783249.1:0-2033 GCF_000442215.2 Lipotes vexillifer
ACCTGTGTCCCCTGCATCGGCAGGCGGACTCTCAACCACTGCGCCACCAGGGAAGCCCCAAGAGTAGTTTAAACAGAGCCCAGATGATGTATATAAGCCCAGATGATGTATATAAAGGCCTACAACTCCTGGAGCTTGTAATTTGGCAAGACTTGTAGTTATGGAGAACATCTCAATACAAAGATTCAATGAGAAAAAAGACGTGTGTATAATTAAGGAAAACAGCTACATCATTTGAAAGCAGAGTGCATTTGGAGAGTGTACTTTCAATGGGAAGAGGAAAGGAAAGCAGGGAGGAGGACTCTAGGGAGTTGCAAATTAAGTTCCGAGCTCTGGCCAGGCACAGTGGGAGGGTATTGGGGGTACTGTCTTACTGTGTTCTATTGTGCAAATAAAATTTTATTGCATCTTTTTCCACAGTAATAAAATCAATTAAAGATTAAATATCAGTGAAATAATTCATAGTAGATGAGATTATATGACTTCTTGATCTTAAAATGTGCCACAGATGTTACACAGGAGAAAGATGGGGTAAACACTGCTTACACAGAAGTTCTTTATTTCATTTATGTATGTTCCCAGAAGCTCTGAAGTAATGGCACATGTAGCAGTAGAGAGAGTAATATATTGCATCCGGACAGGCAGCTCTTGTTTTTACAAAAGCTCAAGCTTTTTCTGAAGAAGCTCCTCGATTTTAAAATGATCTTGAAGTTGTAGTTATAGTTTATCATGAGAATTTTGATGGAGATACCTGCCAAAACTCTTTTTTTTTAATGATTTATCTGAATTTTGAAAGTAATACTTAATGGGTTACTTCTGAATAGCTATGAAAATTAAACCTCTTACATATTCTGTATCTAAAGAAAATGTGATGAAGCCAGCCTTGAGCCTATGCAGTTGCCACATCTCAAATTACATGGCTGAGTTTCCCATGTTATGCTTTTTGATGTGGCTCTAAGGCAGGGCTCGTCAAACTTTTCTGTAAAGGGCCTGCTAGTAAATATTTTAAACTTGGAGGCTGTATAGTCTCTGTTGCCACCACTTAATTTTACCACTGTAGCAAGAACACTGCCATAAACAATAATTAAACAAATGGATGTGGCTGTGTTTAAAACATTATTTACAAAAACAAATGAGGGCCAGATTTGGCCTGGGGGCCATAGTGTGTCTTTCTCTGCTCTAAAGTTGAGTCACCTGTACACACAAATTTGGTGAACAGTGAGGCTGTCAGCTTTGAGAATGGCTAGTAGAGATATTCACATCACGTCAGTATATATTTTTAAAACATTTTGATAGTAACAGTAGCAAGTTTAAAGTCTTTAACCAATTAATTTCTTAGCACTTAACTATTTTTAGAATTATATTTGTAGGAGACAGTTATCTCCCTCAAGGACCTAAATCTGTATATATTTAGGCCCAAAGGTGAAAAATCTAGTCTATTGGGAAAAAATAGTGTAAAAATAAATTTGACTTTAGATTTTGTGTGAATGAGGTTTTATTCATGGACTGCGTTTATAGATGAGATAATTGAATCATTCCTGCCAGGACTCCTCTACTTTATAATTAAACGTTTCCCAAATAAGTCACAGTTTTTCATCCATTTCCAGATTTTCCCATAAATATTTACATCAGAGTGCATAGGCTATACATGAGAATGAGAGTGAACTTTAGTTACAATTTTTGAAGAACTTGTTATTTGAAATACCTTTCTCTAAATGGCACATTTAACTGGTTCTCTTTAGAGTGAGCCAAAACTCAAGGCCAGCTAAAAATATAATAACCAAGTAAATGTGGGAGATTCCAGATACCCAAAGGTTGACATTTACATTTGCATACATTATGTGAACTCCTTGCGTCATGCGCTGGTAAGAGAAAGGTATAATTTTCAAGTTGCCTAATATGGGGCAAATCAGAATCAACTGATTTTTATAAATCACTCTGAGTATACTTTCATTGCAGTCATTGTCTTTACAACCTGGACAGTTTTGTAGTCGTTTGTTTCTTTGCTTTTCAAGAGGAATATATATATATAT
>NW_006783250.1:0-207 GCF_000442215.2 Lipotes vexillifer
ACCTGGATTTACCACATCTACACACACAGCTGTGTGATACATAAGGCTGGACACTAGGAGCTGTTAGCATTGGTGAGATTGGGTGAGCAAATGCAAACCCTTTGAAGTCATACTGCATGGTACCCATTCCATGCGTACCAACTTCCCAGGTTTAAGGGATTCTTCCTTCAGCTAAAACATTCATGGGAAAACCAGAGTATGGTCCAA
>NW_006783251.1:0-225 GCF_000442215.2 Lipotes vexillifer
TAACAACGCTCCCTGTTCTCCCTGGCCTGTCCTGCCTTTTTGGATTTTACACATTTTTCAGATTGCCTTTTTGACCGGGGGGAGTGAGGGTACATTTTAGCGTAGATTTCCGTTGCAAGCTTGTTTGGTTGGCCAAAAAGGGCGTATGCGTTTATTCCTGAGTATATTCAGGAAAAAAGGCATACGCCCTTTTTGGCCAAGGGCATCCTGGCCGGCATTCTGCCT
>NW_006783252.1:0-680 GCF_000442215.2 Lipotes vexillifer
ACCCGCGTCCCCTGCATCGGCAGGCGGACTCCCAACCACTGCACCACCAGGGAAGCCCTCTGCTATTATTTATACTCAAGGTCCTGGCCAACTTTATAAGGAAAGAAAAAGATGTAAGTAGCTGAAAAACTCATTATCTGCAGATGATAGAATCATTGATCTAGAAGAACCAACAGAATCAACAAACTGTTAGAACTAATTTCTCTAAATCAATAATAACCAACTAGAAAATGTAATAAAACACTATTCACAGTAGCAACAAAAACTGTGAAGTAACTAGGATTAAATTTAATCCAGTATGCTTAGGACTTCTATGAAGTAAACTCTAAAACTCTAGTAAAGGATATAAAGAAAATCTAAGTAAACAGTTTTATCCTCTTAAGTGGTACAAATCCGTAGAATAATAACTTATTTTGGAAAAAACTAATAGACAATATAAAGAAGATCTAAATAGATAAAATGTCATGCTTTTGGATGGTACAACTTTATATCATAACAATGTTTCTCTATATTCATTTATAATTTTAAGTAATCCAACTCAAAATTCCAGTTGGACATTCTGAAGAAGATGATAAGTTGACTCTTAAATATGAATAAAAATCAACTTAAAAAATACGAGTATTGGGCTTCCCTGGTGGTGCAGTGGTTGAGAGTCCGCCTGCCGATGCAGGGGACACGGG
>NW_006783253.1:0-836 GCF_000442215.2 Lipotes vexillifer
AAGTGCCACAACTTGGCGATCCATTTTTTCCTTTCGTGGGTATTTAACTGGTACCATGGACGATATTCCTGTAAAGAGTGCAGCCCCAAACTTTGCGGTGGCTCTGTCTTTTTGATTTCTGTTTCCCTAAGCCTAGTGCCCGAGGCTATGTACCTTGTTTTTTGGATGTTTCAGAAAATACCATACGTTTCTCCAGGGTGGCTGTTGGCAATTTACATCACGCCCATCAGCATAACAATGCTCCCTGTTCTCCCTGGCCTGTACTGCCTTTCTGGATTTTACACTTTTTTCAGGTGGCCTTTTTGACCGGGGGGAAGTGAGAGTTCATTGTAGCGCAGATTTCCATTGCAAGCTTTCTTGTTTGGCCAAAAAGGGCGTATTCGTTTTTTCCTGAATATATTTAGGAAAAATCTTATACGCCCTTTTTGGCCAAGGGAATCCTGGTCGGCGTTCTGCCTATTTTCATAGGCTTAAAATGCAATTCCAAACCACCTCCTGAAATCGGTTTCCTGCAATTCTGCCTCACTTTCAAATTCTCTTCGCAGCCTTACTTCAATATATTTTTGGAAATATCTGTCATTTATAACTCTGCAGGTTAGTGAATTACAGTGGCCCTGAGCTCCTTTTCTCCCCTCACTTTCTTGTGAGCTGGCCGCCATCCCGCAGGATTGCTTCAGACCACAGTCTGGTTCAGGCACGTCATGCTGAGGCTTTGGTTCATTCTTCTTGCTGGTGGGAAATTAGTGTTCAATGTGCCTGTCCAAACGCCTACTGCTAGCCTCTTGTTGGTTCTCCCCATTCCTGTCCATCTTACGCAGAAATTGCAAAGTGTGCCA
>NW_006783255.1:0-209 GCF_000442215.2 Lipotes vexillifer
TGCATTTCTCTAATAATTAGTGATGTTGAGCAGCTTTTCAAGTGCTTCTTGGCCATCTGTATGGCTTCTTTGGAGAAATGTCTATTTAGGTCTTCTGTCCATTTTTTTTTTTTTCTTTTTTTTTGCGGTATGCGGGCCTCTCACTGTTGTGGGCTCTCCCGTTGCGGAGCACAGGCCCCGGACGCGCAGGCTCAGCGGCCATGGCTCAC
>NW_006783256.1:0-323 GCF_000442215.2 Lipotes vexillifer
ATACCTAGGAATAAACCTACCTAGGGAGACAAAAGTCCTGTATGCAGAAAACTATAAGACACTTATGAAAGTAATTAAAGATGATAACAACAGATGGAGACATATACCATGTTCTTGAATTGGAATAATCAATATTGTGAAAATGACTATACTACCCAAAGCAATCTATAGATTCAAGGCAATCCCTATCAAATTACCAAAGTCCTTTTTTATGGAACTGGAACAAAAAATCTTAAAATTTGTATGGAGACACAAAAGAACCTGAATAGCCAAAGCAGTCTTGAGGGAAAAAAACGGAGCTGGAGGAATCAGACTCCCTGGCT
>NW_006783257.1:0-613 GCF_000442215.2 Lipotes vexillifer
GAACCCGTGTCCCCTGCATCAGCAGGTGGACTCTCAACCACTGCACCACCAGGGAAGCCCAACTCCACAAATTGTATAAAATTATTTTCATTTTATTGACAAGTACACCAAGGCTAGTAAGTTGCATCATCAGGATTTATCTACCTATGAAATATTTTAGTCCCTAGATGTTCTGGTCTACAGCATTTACATTTTTGAAACATTTATAATCTTTCCAAAATTATAGTCACATCTCCCCACCTTGACAGACCTCACTGTCTTTGATTTTAAAAGAAAGTATCCCCTCCATCTACAAAGTAGTAGAGAGTTATAGTCTAAAAGTTAAATATAAATCTGCAAAAATGCCCATACAAATAATTTATTAATAATTTTTCGTCAAATATAAGGATGAAATATTAGTGGTCCTGCATGTATCATTTTATGAAGATTTAGGCATTTTGTTTTGGTTTTTTTTGTTTGTTTGTTTTTTGCGGTACGCGGACCTCTCACTGCTGTGGCCTCTCCCGTTGCGGAGCGCAGGCTCAGCGGCCATGGCTCACGGGCTCGGCCCCTCCGCGGCATGTGGGATCCTCCCGGACCGGGGCACGAACCCGAGTCCCCTGCATCGGCAGGC
>NW_006783258.1:0-232 GCF_000442215.2 Lipotes vexillifer
CGGTTTAGGATTAAGGCACGGGTTAGGGTAAGACTTAGGGTAAGGGTTCTGGTTCGGCTTCGGTTTGGGGTTAGGGTTAGGGGACGGGATAGGTTTAGGGTATAGGTTAGGGTACGCCAACGGTTTAGGGTTAGCGTACATGTTGGGGCACGGTTTAGTGTCAGCATAGGGGTTAGGATTAGAGCACGGTTTAGTGTAATGCTTCAGTTTAGGGTTCTGGTTCCGGTTCGGG
>NW_006783259.1:0-4654 GCF_000442215.2 Lipotes vexillifer
GACTGTCATACAGAGTGAAGTAAGTCAGAAAGAGAAAAACAAATATCGTATATTAACGCATACGTGTGGAACCTAGAAAAATGGTACAGATGAACCGGTTTGCAGGGCAGACATTGAGACACAGATGTAGAGAACAAACGTATGGACACCAAGGGGGGAAATGGCGGGGGTGGTGGGGGTGGTGGGATGAATTGGGAGATTGGGATTGACATATACACACTAATATGTGTAAAATAGTTAATAAGAACCTGCTGTATAAAAAATAAATAAAATAAAATTCAAAACTTCAAAAAAAAAAGGAATCTGCCTGCCAATGCAGGGGACACGGGTTTGAGCCCTAGTCCAGGAAGATCCCACATGTCTCAACTGAGCCCGTGTGCCACAACTACTGAAGCCTGCACGCCTAAGAGCCTGTGCTCCGCAACAAGAGAATCCACCACAATGAGAAGCCTGTGCACCGCAAGGAAGAGTAGCCCCTGCTCACCACAACTGAAGAAAGCCTGCGCGCAGCAATGAAGACCCAACGCAGCCATAAATAAATAAATAAATAAATAAATTTATATATTAAAAAAAAAAATCTGTAGAGTCTTCCACTCAAATGAAACCTAATCCAGGCCGCCAGTAGCTTAATTAGATCACGATAGACCTTCCTGTTTACTCACCCTTCCCTCGACCTGCTCCTTTCCAGGCAGGCTGGAGGAGTCATGATGAAGCCCTGGGTCTCCTCAGAGGCCAGTTTAAAAACCAGTGATGCAGGATGTGGGGAAAGGGGAGTTATTGTTTAATGGGTCTAGAGTTTCAGTTTTGCGAGGTAAGAGTTCTGGAGATGGATGGTGGTGATTGTTGCAGGACACTTTGAATACGCTTAATACCGCTGAACTGCATGCCTAAAAACTGGTCAAGGTGGTAAATTTTATGCTGCGTGTATTTTACCAAAATAAAAGCAAAAACAAAACACCAGTTCAGTGATGCAGATGGGAAAACAGGTCGAGAGGGGATGACACGGCCAGGTTTACGAGCTGCTCAGTAGCCAGGCTGAGCTCATATCTTTGGTTGCCGTCCTCCTGGGCTCTTTCTACTAAGCTTTGTTCGGTGCGGGCCCCTTGGATGGGCTGAAGTCCCAGAAGCAGCTCATTCAACAGAGGGAGCCCAAGAGGAGAGGGATGAGCGAGCATGAGGGCGTCGGGAGCCCAGAGGAGGAAAGTGAGACAGAGAAGATGCCGCTGTTGGAGGTTCTGGTCAGGAGGGCCCAGGAAACCTCACTCATTTTAGGTGGGTTTCTACATTTTTGCCAGATGAGTTTTTTAATTGCTTGATTTACTTACCTTGTCTTGGATCTGCTGATCTACTCCGTTGCCTTTTAATTGCTTGAAAAGTTGAGCAGTTTTTCATGTTTTAAGGAGTGCTGAATTGTATAATTAAAACACTAACAGTGTAAATCAACAGTGCGGAAGAAAGACAGTGGAGAATTAAGCAAGTGTGTTGGAATGATAATAAAATCAAACTGGCATGAAGAGGACCCTTTACCAAGAGGATGCTGAATACTAATGGTACCCAGGACTGGGTGGGGGAGTGCAGTGCTCCCAGGACCTTGCCCCGCCTCTTCTCTTTCTGGGGAGACAGGGGAGTTGAATAGAGGGATTGCTGCGTGTGAAAGCCCTCGTGGCTAAGGCACAGGGCAGAGGTACAACCTCGGACTGGGAGGTGGCTTCGTGTGTGCCTCCTGGGTCGGCTGGGGGTTGGGACCCTGGGGTGGGGGGAGGGGGATAGTGAGTGGGGAAGATGGAAGAGGCACAAGGACGGGCGAACGTCTGCAGAATCTCCTTTTCTTCCAGGGGTTGGCAGTTTGCTTTAGCTGAGGACGGTGGCAAGTACGAGCTGGAAACATTTCTTCCCTCCCTCGCTACCTTCTCACCAAAGTAATTCATGCCCGGTGTGATTCTTTCAGACAATATAGAAACACTTAGCGGAAAACAGGAAAGCGCACTCTTGGCTTCTCTCCTTCCTCTGCCAGTAGGTAGACGAGGTTGGAAGTGGGAGTGAAGGATGGAGAGGAAGGCTCAGGTATCCCTCCTGGCAGGACTTACTCCGACCTGGCTCAGAAGCTCTCAAGCTAAACACTCATCAGCGTTTCCTGAAGGGTAGAAAGTGGAATGCTGGCCCAGGGAGATGCTCTGTGGAAAAAATAAAAACAGCGTTTTGTGGCCAGTAAGTTTGGAAAACTCTGAGCTAAACAAAATCCAATCCTTTTTTTTCAACTGCAGGACTTCCCCGAACCTTGAACGTGCTGGTATACCTGCTCTCCTTGCACCCCAGCAGGGTAAGCTTTGATTACCTTGAGGCCCATTCTCTCAAGGCTCATGGATTCATGGCCCATGGAATGTGAGTTCCAGGGATGACACTTTGGGAAATGTTGGGTTCAGGTGAAAAGAGCACATTGCTTGTGTCATTGAGCTGTGATCACATCCCAGACCCATCACAGACTGACCAGCTGTGTGACCTGGGGTAAAACTCATACCTCTCTGGGCCTCGGGTTCCCCACCTGTCAAATGAGACAGATGATGCCCAGCTCTCAGGAGCTGGTAAGAAGTCAGGTAACGCTGTGGAAGCACACAGCCTAGGGCTGACGGTGGGCGTTCTCTCACAGTGATGCCCAGATGGTGGGATGTGCCCATCCCCCAATTCTTACACCACCATATACAGAGGCAGTTCATGATCCCCATGGGTCCTGGGAAGACCACAGGGGCTGGGGGTGGGAGGAGAGATGGAATCAGGCTCTAGGAAATGAAATCAAAGACAGAAAACTGGGAAGACACCTGAGCTGAGTTGGAACCAATTGGAAATGGGATGGATGCTGGTGGTGAGGAGGGAAAATAATCCAGGAAAATGCAGTCACGAGCAGGGCGGGCATTAGGGTGAGGCAGGTGAAGCGTCATGAAATGTAAGAGTGCCAGAAACTCTGTAATCAAAAGAAATAATATTTTAATGCAATGTTGTTTTAAAAAGCCAAATGAACACACACGCACAAAATCATGAAGAACAAAATACCAAAATTTAAATGAAGACAGGATCTGACCTTCACTTGCATAACTCACCTCACTGGCCTGCGCCCTAATCCCGGCCCTGAGAGCTGAACCTTTTCTGCCTGTGCTGAGTGTCCCCGGGGGGTGCTGGATTTGGGGACAGGCTCCCTGAGCTGAGCAGGGCCAGGCCGCCCCCCACTGCCCCAGGACTTTCATACGTGTGGTAAGTGCTGCGTGGACAGAGAAGGACTCGGGGCTCAGGCTGGGTCACTCCTGGCTCCCCTTTGGTGGGTGCGGGGTGGGGAGACGAGCTCCCTCACAGCCACGGGCCTGGCTTCCTATGGGGTCACCAGGGAGTGGAACCTCCCTGCCAGTTCCCGCTCGGCGTGGGCCTAGGCTGGAGAGCTCGCATCCTCTCTCCCTTCCTGGTGCCCATTCTCAGCTCACCTCCAGGGAACCCCTCATGGCTCCCCCTCAGCTGGGCGTGACCTCATTTTCCTTTAAGCCCCCAGGGCCTAGGCACTTGTCAGGTGCTCATCAGTCTCCCCATCTCTAGCTTGAAATCCCCAAAGGCAGGGACCACCTCAGCATTGCCCATTTCCCCAGACCCTGCCCAGTGCGTCCTTGACACGTGTGGGCATTCAAATAGAATCAACCAGGAGAAGGGAGCTGGGGAGGGAGGGCTAAGGCTGGGGCTGAGGCTGAGGCTGCTCCATCCTCAACACTAGGCGCCACGTCACTGGGCAGCCTTCTGGGGGTAGTGATGGAATGCCTGGGACTGGAGCTATTCTGTATTATGTCCTTAATGTTGGGAAAGGTCTGATAAGGCTGAGAGCCCCTGGCTGCTCTGTCTCCATGACAACAACCATCATGGAGGTCTACTTTATATCTACTTTGTAGACATTGTCCCGTTTAGTCCCCACAACAGCTTTGCACATTGGTATCAACAGTCCCATTTTACAGATGAGTAAACTCATGCTTAGAGCAGTTAGACTTAGAAGTTTGCAAAGCTAGTAAACAGCGGGGGCAGGATTTGACTCCAGGTAGGCCTGATTCCAAGCCCATGTGCTTAACCTCTGAGCTCTTGCTGTCCCGGGGTAAGAGGAGATGGGACCCCTCCTCACACTTGGGCAGGCCCTCTTCCAGGCTGGTGGACCCTGAGTGAGAGATTTCAGGAGCTCTGAGGGCTGTTCCTCCTGCCCCCGGAGAAGCAGGAAAGGGGAGGATTTCACTCTAGGGTCCCTGTGCATGTGCATCTCCCTTCCCCTCCTAATCCCCACCCACTGAGTGGAGCCCTGGGAATTGCTCTCATTAGTAAAACTGCCTCAGGGCCTGTCCCAGCCATGGTCCACCTGTATTGATAAGTCTCAGGCTGCAGACTCAGTGTTTGATATTTACAACAACCCGTTCCTCACCCTCACGATGGATGGTTCGCATGTTGGGATCAATATGGCCCTTGTAACATTTACATATTTATATTATTAATAAACAACAAGTCACCCAGGCAGCCCTGTTCTACTGGGCTTTCAGGCTGTTCCATGCAGACAGCTAACCTGGTCCTCTGTCTTGTGGGAGAGGCCACAACAGTGAGAGGCCCGCGTATCGCCAAAAAAAAAAAAAAAAAAAAAAAA
>NW_006783260.1:0-2368 GCF_000442215.2 Lipotes vexillifer
CCCCTGCATCGGCAGGCGGACTCTCAACCACTGCGCCACCAGGGAAGCCCTGTTAATACATCTTGTAAATACTGTTTGGATAGGATACATTCATTCTTCACGTTGATTCTTAATGGAGTAACCAGTGCATCCAGGAGACACTTGGAAAGATTTTGTAGATGTGTTTGCTCCAGAGTTATTAGATTTGCATATCAGCCTTCTAGAAATCTTTCAGTGTGCTCAGTGAAGGGTAGTGCATCGAACCCCACTTATTGCCCCAACATTGGGATGACTAATTGTGCTGAGATTACTGCAGTCTGTTAGACCGCTTCCCATCACAAGTTTGTCTTAGGTGGGAGTGGGAAGTGTGTTTCTTTCTTTCTTTTTGTTTTTTTCTTCTTTTTGGCTGCACCACGTGGCGTGCAGGATCTTATTTCCCCGACCAGGGATCAAACCCGGGCCCTGGCAGTGAAAGCTCCAGAGTCCTAACCACTGGACTGCCAGGGAATTCCCTGGAAGTGTGTTTCAAATCAGATTTAGACAATGATGGGAGTGTTTCAGTCTGGAGACACATTGTATTCCCTCAAAGGTGTCCTCAGGCTTTGAGTGGATATGCTAACATTAGGTCTGAAATTGAGTAAAGTGGGGAAGGATTGAGGAATTAAACTCCTCGATGGCATGTCAAGAAATATGCAGGCTTCTTTGAGTGTCACTTTTTATTTCTAAAGCTGTAGGATGGTATTGGGCTCTGCTCAGGTGATACGTAAGTCTGGTACTTTCGGAAACAGGTGCAGTAGGATTTTTTTCTGGATCTTAGCGTTCTGCTAACCTCTCATTTTCTTCCGCCTTTCCTTCCCTTTCTAAAACCTTCCTTCATCCAGTTGGCCAGTTCTACTTCTTAATCCGGAAGAGGATCCACCTGAGACCCGAAGATGCCTTATTCTTCTTTGTCAACAACACCATCCCTCCCACTAGCGCGACCATGGGCCAGCTGTATGAGGTAATGGTCCTGGTGACAATACTGTGCAGTCTGGCCTTCTCTAGCTTTTGTCCCAGGTGTGTTATCAACATCCCAGGTGTGTTACCAACATACCTGGGAAGTGGGGCAGGAGGTGTTGTTTATCAGGTTCCTTTCACAAGGCCGTGTCAGGCTCTGGGAGATCAGGTGCCACTTGTCCCTTACGGAGTGAGCAGCCCTCTAGATTCAGTCCCTTTGAATTCTGTTTTTAGTCTTGCCTTGCTATAGTGTTTTAACATTGGATTGTCTTTATTGAAACAGGAGGAAGTGGTTTCTGACTGCAAAAATTCCAGATAAAATGAAATTTAAAATTAAGGCAGCCTTTAAATGGATTCATTTGTCTTCACAGATAGACTCAGTTGGAGGGAATAACTTGAGTGTTTTTATTTGGTTTAATTGGTAAAAAGTGTCAGGATCTGAGGAGAAAACTATAATAAAGGACTTTATCATATGCTATACCACCTAAGATTGTTACTGCATTATTATTCCTTAAAGGGTTTCACACAATACTGCCTTCTTTTTGTGTCTCATTAGCAACTTGCACAAACTTTTCTAATAACCTCTCATTTTTATTCCACAGCATACATTCTCTATTAGTTTTTATTCCAGTATATATAGTTACATTGCATCTATGTTCCCCTTGCCAGAATGAGCCTTTTCGGGGTCATGTTTGTGTCCCTGGTGTGTATGGTGTTCTCCACGAAGGTTTTTGTGAACTCAGAGTTCAAAGTTGAATCCCAGCCACTTCTGCTTCTTCGATCCTCTTTTCAGTGGGGACTAATGATACCTCCTCTGCCTACCTTACAGAGTTGTGTGAGGCTCTGAATCCTAGGGATGATGAATGTGATTATGTTTTCTAAACCGTTGTCTTACCTCTTCCCCTAGGACAACCACGAGGAAGACTATTTTCTGTACGTGGCCTACAGTGATGAGAGTGTCTACGGGAAGTGAGTGGCGGAAGCTGGCCGATGGGAGCGCCCGGACTCGGGGCAGGGGGAGGGGCGTGTGTGGGGCTTGGGGAGAGAGAGCGGGGAGGGCTCCCCCCGTGGAGGAGACAGAAGGTGAAGACATCTGGAAACGCTACACTGCACACACCATCACCATATTTTCACATGCTCAGTTGATATTTTTGCTGCTTTCTCGGCCCAGGGAGAAAGCATGTCAGGACAGAGCTGTTTTTTGGCTTCATAGAAAAATGAGGATGCTCTAGTCTCACAACACTGCTGCGAATTAACTTTCGTGGGATTTCCATAGAAGAATTGGGGGGTGGGCAAGTTGGGGCCAGAGATCGTGGACCACCCGTAACTTTCCGCTCTCCTGTTTGGGCAGAGATTCTGTATTTGCCATTTGCCATTTCCCTGTATTTGTAGG
>NW_006783261.1:0-763 GCF_000442215.2 Lipotes vexillifer
AAAAAAAAAAAAAAAAAAAAAAGAAGAAGTTAAGTAAGAGCTTATTCTTTAAGATGCAGATCTAGAATCTTAAATCTAAATTGAAAATATCACTGTTAATTTATAATTTTCTCCTAATAAGAAAGAAAGTTTTTCCTACCTCGCAACTGAAACAACCAGAAAGCAGTAATCCAGCAGCACTGAGCGCCCAGCACCCGCTCCTGTCCCACTGAATGAATGAGCTCTTTGGTAAACCAGCTGATTCCAGATCTGGGGCAAGAAATGTACAAGATGAGCTTAGCGCATGTTTGCCAGAACGCAAGAGTAATGTCATGTCAGAAGGACACAGAAAGTCTGCTACCGTACACAGAATGCACAGGATGGTTATTCCTTCCACATTTTGGTCCTAATCAGGACCAAAATTAAACTATCTAACTGATTTCTTTAAAAAGCAAAACAAAATCAGTAGGAAACACACTTTTCTATTAGACCTTGCACTCCAGCTGAAAAAATAAATAGGATGTGAAGGTAGTCTGACCGTGACTGCTGTCAGGCTACATTCAGCACAGTTGTCTCCTCTAATCTAGTTGCCATCCCCTGCCTACCACACTGCTTCACGGGAGTCCCCCCAAAGCTGTCCAACCAGTGGAAAAGGAGCTTTCCCAGCTAGAAGGATAATCTTCAGTCAAGTGTGTATAAAATGAACAACTCGAGAATAATTAATGGGGCTTCCCTGGTGGCGCAGTGGTTGAGAGTCCGCCTGCCGATGCGGGGGACACGGGTT
>NW_006783263.1:0-364 GCF_000442215.2 Lipotes vexillifer
GAAAAAAAAAAAAAAAAAAGTCTCTAAGAAAACCTCTCAAGAAAATAGTATTAAAAATAGCTGATACTTTTTAAAATAAATTTATTTTTTGGCTGCGTTGGGTCTTCTTTGCTGTGTATGGGATTTCTCTAGTTGCAGTGAGCGGGGGCTACTCTTTGTTGCAGTGTGTGGGCTTCTCATTGTGGTGGCTTTGCTTTGTTGCGGAGCACAGGCTCTAGGCACATTGGCTGCAGTAGTTGTGGCTCGTGGGCTCTAGAGCGCAGGCTTAGTAGTTGTGGCACATGGGCTTAGTTGCTCCGTGGCATGTGGAATCTTCCTGGACCAGGGCTCGAACCCGTGCCCCCTGCATTGGCAGGGGGGGGGG
>NW_006783264.1:0-481 GCF_000442215.2 Lipotes vexillifer
GCTCACGGGCCCAGCCGCTCCGTGGCATGTGGGATCTTCCCGGACCGGGGCACGAACCCGTTTTCCCCTGCATCGGCAGGCGGACTCTCAACCACCGTGCCACCAGGGAAGCCCTTACAGGGTTTTATTTTAGTTATTTTATTTCACTTTATTTTTATTGGGCTAAGATATACATAACATAAAATTTGCCATTTTAACTTTTTTAAAAAAATAAATTTATGTATTTATTCTTGGTTGCCTTGGGTCTTCATTGCTGCTCACGGACTCTCTCAGTTGTGGAGAGTGGGGTCCACTCTTTGCTGCGGTGGCTTCTTCTGCTGCGGAGCACGGGCTCTAGGCACACGGGCAAAGTAGTTGTGGCTCGCGGGCACCAGAGCGCAGTCTCAGCAGTTGTGATGCAGGGGCCCAGCTGCTCCACGACATGTGGGATCTTCCCAGACCAGGGCTCGAACCCGTGTCCACTGCATTGGCAGGGGGGGGG
>NW_006783265.1:0-315 GCF_000442215.2 Lipotes vexillifer
CAAAAATAAACAAATGAGACCTAATGAAACCTAAAAGCTTTTGCACAGCAAAGGAAATGATAACCAAGACCAAAAGACAACTCTCAGAATGGGAGAAAATATTTGCAAATGAAGGAACTGACAAAGGTTTAATCTCCAAAATTTACAAGCAGCCCATGCAGCTCAATATCAAGAAAACAAACAACCCAATCCAAAAATGGGCAGAAGACCTAAACAGACATTTCTCCAAGGAAGGTATACAGATTGCCAACAAACACATGCAAGAATGCTCAACATCATTAATCATTAGAGAAATGCAAGTCAAAACTACAATGC
>NW_006783265.1:369-2530 GCF_000442215.2 Lipotes vexillifer
TACAGCCACTATGGAGAACAGTATGGAGGTTCCTTAAAAAACTACAAATAGGGCTTCCCTGGTGGCACAGTGGTTGAGAGTCTGCCTGCCGATGCAGGGGACACGGGTTTGTGCCTGGGTCTGGGAAGATTCCACATGCCGTGGAGCGTCTAGGCCCGTGAGCCATGGCCACTGAGCCTGCGTGTCCAGAGCCTGTGCTCCGCAACAGGAGAGTGGGTCTGGGAAGATTCCACATGCCATGGAGCGGCTAGGCCCGTGAGCCATGGCCACTGAGCCTGCGTGTCCAGAGCCTGTGCTCCGCAACAGGAGAGGCCACAACAGTGAGAGGCCAGCAATCCCACTACTGGGCATATACCCTGAGAAAACCATAATTCAAAAAGAGTCATGTACCACAATGTTCATTGCAGCTCTATTTACAATAGCCAGGACATGGAAGCAACCTAAGTGTCCATCAACAGATGAATGGATAAAGAAGATGTGGCACATATATACAATGGAATATTACTCAGCCATAAAAAGAAACGAAACTGAGTTATTTGTAGTGAGGTGGATGGACCTAGAGTCTGTCATATAGAGTGAAGTAAGTCAGAAAGAGAAAAACAAATACCGTATGCTAACACACATATATAAAACGTCATGAAGAACCTACAGGCAAGACGGGAATAAAGACGCAGACCTACTAGAGACGGGACTTGAGGACACGGGGAGAGGGAAGGGTAAGCTGGGACAAAGTGAGAGAGTGGTAGCGTATATATGGACATATACACTACCAAATGTAAAATAGATAGCTAGTGGGAAGCAGTCACATAGCACAGGGAGATCAGCTCCGTGCTTTGTGACCAGCTAGAAGGGTGGGATAGGGAGTGTGGGAGGGAGGCAGACAGAAGAAGGAAGAGATATGGGGATATATGTATATGTATAACTGATTCATTTTGTTATAAAGCAGAAACTAACACACCATTGTAAAGCAATTATACTCCAATAAAAATGTTTTAAAAAAGGAAAAACAAAAAAGGAGTGCTTGTAGTATCTAATTATGCTCTTTAAAGAAAGATGAATCAATCTGCCACAAGTAGTATAGTTGCAAGGCTTAGCTTCTTAAAAACATTGATGTAAAATAACATAATTTTTTCAAACTGAGCTTTTCTTACTTTTACCAGCATGCTACACAAAATGATTTCTTACTTTCACCAGCGTGTTAGACAAATTTAACAAATAAATGACATTTTAATGCAAAAAGAAGAAATGTATTGGTTTAAATTATCATATTTATAAAACCATCAGAACAAATAAATACACTCACTTAAAATTATTTGAGGGATTAAGTAAGAACCTTAAATATGTTATTAAGGAGGAAACCAGTATTTTAACAATAAAGAATAATGTAGTCTGCCTACTGTGTACTGTTCTGGGTTATTCTGACATTTCAAATATACATACATATATTTATGTGTGTATATATATATATATATATATATGTATGTATATATATATGTTTCTGTTTGACTGCAGTGTAAAATCTATGAATTAACATGAAGATTTTTAAAAGAATGATTACTTTTTAATCAATGTTATGCTTATTTTTTCTTGACTTTATTAAAATATAGTACGTGATGGGAAATGATATAGTTTCTCTTCACATGAAGATCACATAAAACAGTGATATTTCATTAAAAAAAAATTTTTTCCACCAAGTTACTCACAGGTTTGTCATCAGTTACAATAAAAACCATAAAAAATTAATATGCCTCAGGTATTATTTATTTACTTAGGTGACATGCCAATTGCCAAAATTCTGCCATGCTAACTTTTAGGAGAATTAATAACATATATGTTGAGAATAATGACTGCATTGCACTTGTATTTATAAAATATAAAATACTGTGAAACCATACTTTTAATTCTCATTTTATTTGTCTACATTTAAGGTAATTAATCCAGTTACATCATGATTAAGTAACAAAAACAAGACATACTTATGCCCTAAAAATAACAATAGTTAAAACAAACAAAAGAAGCTTGACAAGAGACAAACGAATGTTTCAGACACGAGACACTAAAGTATGATTTTGATTACAGACACGAAGATGCAACAAGATGCCCGTGCACTCCAACAAAGACCCAATGCAGCCAAAAGTTAAAATTACAAAAAAAAAAAAAA
>NW_006783266.1:0-2696 GCF_000442215.2 Lipotes vexillifer
GTGCTCTGCAACGGGAGAGGCCACAACAGTGAGAGGCCCGCGTATCGCAAAAAAAAAAAACAAAAAAACAAAAAAACACTATCCTTCCTCCAATAAGTTGCTTTTGCACATTTGTAAAGAAATCAGTTGGACATATTTTGTGGGTCTGTTTCTGGGGTATTGTTTTCCATTGATTTATGTATCTATCTTTTTGCCCATACCACACTTTATTGATTACTTTAGGTATATTTTAGGTATAAGATTCATCTTGGACAGAGTGATTCTTCCCATGTTATTCATTTCAAGATTATTTTAGCTATTTGGGGCCTATGCCTTTCCATATAAATTTTAGAATAAGCAGGTCATGTCTACAAAAACTTTAAGATTTCGATAGGAATTGCATTAAATGTGTAGCTCAGTTTGAGGAAAATTAACTTTTATGTTGAGTCTTCCAATCCATGAACATATTAGATCTCCTGATATATTTAATTTTCATTTCTTTCATAAGCATTTTTAACTGTAGCATGTCGATTCCCCACATGTTTTTAAAGTTTTTACATAACTATTTCATTTCCTTTGTAGAGTTTGTAAATGACATGAATTTTTAGTTATTTATTTAGCTGCACCAGCTCTTAGTTTGGCAGGTGGGCTCCTTAGTTGCAGCTCACCATCTCTTCAGTTGTGGTGTGCAAACTCTTAGTTGTGGCATTCTTGTGGGATCCATTTCCCTGCCCAGGGATCGAATCTGGGCCCCCTGCATTGTGAGCACAAGTCTTATCCACTATGCCACCAGGGAAGTCTAATTTCAGTCTTCATATGCTCATTGTTGGATGCTTTTTAAAATTGAAACATTAGTTAAATATATAGTAGAAGATAATTTTTAGTACAAATAATTTTTAGTACAATAGGAATCACCCCATGGTGCTGGGACTTCGTATTTCTCTTCACATTTAGTCAGTGATATATTAGCCAAAACATTAAAATATTTAATGTATTAAATATTTTTATGTTTATGTAATGTGTATATTCCTCAATGCATGAAAAAATTTAAATTAAACAATATTTTGAATCCTCATGTTTGTTTGTTTTTTAAAGGAGTGTGTTGAATACTTTGAAGTTTTGAAACTGGGGGTGATTTATAGAAGTAAGCATCACAGGGAAAAGAGCTGGCAATTAAGTAATGGAAAATGTTATATTTTAAACGTTTTTGAGTATTTATAAGAGTTCTGTGCTTGGAAGGAGGTTAAATAAATTGCCTTGATTACTTGGCTAATTCAATTATTTAGGGGATGGATAAGATATTATTCAATTATTGTACATTAGGGTGGAGTTGGAAACTTGTTTTTCTGCATTTTTAGAGGCAGAAATGTAATCACTGAGCATTAGTATCGTACTGAAGTGGTCCCCTAGGGTGTGCAGTTCTAGTTCACCAAAAGATGCTCATTTGCTATAGGAAGTACCCCCTTTTAGCTTCACTCAGAAGAAAAGACTGGATTTGTAAGAGCAGTTGTGTTATTTCTTTCCCCATTTTCCTTCTCATCCATTCTCTGAACACATAACTGCAGGATCAGTTGAAAACATGTGTGGATATAACATATCAGATCCTAGGCAAAAGATTCATCATGAAATTATAACCATTTTATGTATATGTTTTTGACAGTTTTTCCCAAGAAAGTCACTTACTAGAAATAAGATAATTCTTTAGTAATAGCTGCATTAATTATTTTCTATACTTCGTCATTTGTTCAATAACATAACTCCTTAAATGCATAGGCAGAGTCAACTCTGGACTCCATCTGAACAATATCTATTTTTGAAAAGTTATTGGAATGAAAATTAAATTCCCTTACAATAGAGGAATCAGATATTCTTTGCTAATTTAGTTTTTTCCCAACTACACACACACCTACACACACACATTTATACATATGATTTTAAAATGTATTTCTGATCACTCAGTTCTTATTTTACCACTTGAAATGGCTTTGGTTTTCTCTTGGATTTACTATTGAGCCCAAAACTGCTTTCTTCAGCAACAAATACCTGTAAGAAACCAGTGTGCCCCAGAATCATTTCCCTTAACTGGGTCTCCAAATGAAGTGCTCTATATCAGTGCCTTCAAGTTTGAGATACACTGCAGGGTTCTTTCTCCTGGTAAGTGAAGCATGTTTTTTGGAGCACTGTTCATATCAGTGAATAGGAGTCTAGGGAAAAATAAAGTGTTGATTGGTTTAATATCTAGTCTAGAAAGAAGTGAACCAGATGTAAGCTTCGGCAGATAGAAACATACTGATGACTTTATTTTTAAAAGGATGGGGGAACTTTATGAGTTGGAATATCAAACAATATAATTATATGAGATAGGTAATGTCAGATGACCTCAGTTCAGTAAATAGCTCATTGGCCAAAGGGTATTTATTTTCTTTACAAATAGTTCTCTTGGTACTATTAATACCTGTTTTTTTTAAAAAAAGTCATTGGAGAGACAACCAAGGAAGAGGATGATTAAATATTAGAATAGATATTGGTTTTAATCTTTCCTAAAATTCCTTCTGGTATTAATGTATGAAGATGTACTTAAAGGTTTCATTTTGTCTTTAGAACAGGGACTAGAAAAATAAACAGCGCTTCTTACTTAAAACACTCCAGTGCTTCTGTGCTGAGTGTTACTAATAGCTTTGTTGTTCTAATAGAATTCTCTAGGTGCTCCTCTTTCC
>NW_006783267.1:0-1600 GCF_000442215.2 Lipotes vexillifer
GTGTCCCCTGCATCGGCAGGCGGACTCTCAACCACTGCGCCACCAGGGAAGCCCAACAAATAGGTTTTGAGGATCAACAGGAATCATCTGAGTAAATAAGAGCTAAGACTATTTCAGGAAGAGGGACCAGCATGACGTGGTTGACATGTGAGGAAGAGGACCTATGAGGTAGTTCTGCAGCAGCTCCAAAGTCGCTGACATCCAGACCTGGAGGTGGAGTAGCCTGAGGTGAGGATGGACTGGGGGGCAGCGAGAGTCATGGGGATCTCAACATGGACCACACTTTGCCCTACGGCCAGTGAGAAGCTATTACAGGGCTTTAGATAGGGTGGTGACATGGTCACTTTTGGAATTTTAAAATTTCACTTTGGTGGCAAAGTGAATAGGAAGGAGGTGAGCAAGAAAAAACATGAGGAGTCTCTTAGGAGTTACCACAAGTGCCAGATGAGAAATGATGGTGGCAGTAAGTTATGCCGGATGGCTTAGGGAGCTAACTGGAGTTCATTTAACAGACTAGGTGAGAAACAGGATGTGACAAGTGAGTTGAGTGCGATCACAAATATAACACCCAGGGTTCTGGACTGAGTATCCAGTGTATGTAGTACCGATTCCTGTGCCAGGAAACATGGTGAATGGAGCAGTTAAGTGTTGGTCTTATTAAGGAAGAAATGTGTTTGAGACATTTGAGTAGAGATGAAATAGACGAGTAATACTATCTGATCCTTGGATCGAATTTTAGTGTGTTTACAGTATGCTTTCTCACTTAAACCTATACACAAAATCTTAATGTAAAAAGGCATTGTAATACAAGTATTATTATTCAATTAATATTTGTGGCTTGTGTAATATCCCCATTTTGTAAATAAAGCAACTGAGGCTCAAAGAGTTGAAAAGTGTTTCTTACCCGAGGTTGATTACAAGCCTAGAATTTGTAGCTTCAAATTTTATAGTCAGTTGATTAGATCAATATTACATTGTCTAAAATGAAAAGATTCTACAAATGTCAAAGATCATGGTGATATTAGATACTATGTAGAAAGATGACCTTATCTTTATAACCATATATTTACATGCACTTATGATAATTTGTTTTCCTTATACTCAAATAGCTTCAAAATGCTTGCGCAATGCTCAGATTTGAAGTCCTTGCTATCTTACCCAATATAAAACTTGACATATTCTCTAGACAACATAAGGTTGACGTAAGTTCAGGCTTATAGATTTTCTTGACCATAATGCGGAAGTTGCCATTTTGTCAGAAGAGACTACTAAGCTTTTTCATTTATACACCATATGATGAATTCAGAGTAGCAAAATGGTTGAAAAAATGGGCTACATAATTAAATTCTCTGGGTTCCAATCTTAGGCCCTTAGTCTTCCAGTAATTTTGATAAAGCACTTAAACTTTCTCAACTTCATCTGTAAAAGGAGAAATAATAATACTCATGAGTTTTGGGGGGAGAATTAAATGAGATAATCCAGATAAACCTGTGCTTACTTAAGTTTGACTCTAAGATTACAGTATTGTCCTAGGAAATAATATGTCTTTTTTCTTCCAAATGTTTATTGCCCTTTCTTTTTTTTTTTTTTTTTTTTTCTT
>NW_006783268.1:0-257 GCF_000442215.2 Lipotes vexillifer
GTATAATGATGAAACCTTATAAACATGAGAATGTGTAAAAGGCATACTATTCATATTTCCATTAGCAGAGAGGGCAAATAAACCTCAATAACAAAAACAATCAACCAAATAAAAAATGAACATAAATCACTGCATTGTAATTTAGAATGGTTTTAAGAAATTAGTTGAATGTAAGAAAAGTAAATCCACTTTTTGGAAATGCTGAAAACATTCTCTTCGAATATTCTGTAGCTACTTTTAAAATACTAATAGGGAAA
>NW_006783270.1:0-667 GCF_000442215.2 Lipotes vexillifer
TGTTCCATTGATCTATATTTCTGTTTTTGTGCCAGTACCATACACTCTTGATTACTGTAGCTTCGTAGTATAGTCTGAAGTCAAGGAGACTGATTCCTCCAGCTCCGTTTTTCTTTCTCAAGATTACTTTGGCTATTGGGGGGCTCTTGTGTTTCCATACAAATTGTGAAATTTTTTGTTCTACTTCTGTGAAAAATGCCAGTGATAGTTTTTGTTTGTTTGTTTGTCTGTTTTTTTGCAGTACGTAGGCCTCTCACTGTTGTGGCCTCTCCCACTGCAGAGCACAGACTCCAGACGCACAGGCTCAGTGGCAATGGCTCATGGGCTCAGCCGCTCCATGGCTGTGGGATCCTCCTGGACAAGGTCACGAACCCGTGTCCCGAGCATTGGCAGGCAGACTCTCAACCACTGCACCAGCAGGGAAGCCCCACCAGAGGTAGTTTTATAGGGATTGCATTGAATCTGTAGATTGCTTTGGGTAGTAGAATCATTTTCACAATGTTGATACTTCTAATTGAAGAACACGGTATATATCTCCTTCTATTCGTATCACCTTTAATTTCTTTCATCAGTATCTTATAATTTTCTGCATACAGGCATTTTATCTCCTTAGGTAGCTTTATTCCTAGGTATTTTATTCTTTTTGTTGCAATGGTAAATGGGAGTG
>NW_006783271.1:0-331 GCF_000442215.2 Lipotes vexillifer
TACCTGAAAGTTGGCTCTTCCCTCTCTCTCCCTGTCTGTCTCTTTCTCTCATCCAGTTATTTACTCTGCTGCCTTTCTCTCCGTTTTCCTGCTGTATTTTAGACCGCAACACTTCCTGACAAATTATGAGCTGTTTCATGTATACGGAAGATAATACAGCATATATGTAAGGTATATCATAATAATATAGAAACCTGTGTACCCACCACCAAGCTTGCGAACTAGAACACGGCTAATGCCTTGGAAGCCCACCTGTGCCCTTCCTGATTCATCCCCTCATTCCTTCCCAGAGGTAACCACGATCCTGAACTTTGTTAATTATTCACTTTTT
>NW_006783272.1:0-7176 GCF_000442215.2 Lipotes vexillifer
AATTTTTTTTTTTTTTTTTTTTTTTTTTTGTGGTACCCGGGCCTCTCACTGTTGTGGCCTCTCGCGTTGCGGAGTACAGGCTCCGGACGCACAGGCTCAGCGGCCATGACTCACGGGCGCAGCCGCTCCGCGGCTTGTGGGATCTTCCCGAACCGGGGTACGAGCCCGTGTCCCCTGCATCGGCAGGCCGACTCTCAACCACTGCGCCACCAGGGAAGCCCAAAACTGACTTTTAAGGTGTCTTCATACTGTGGATTTTTAAATAATTAAAGTGCCTCACCCTATTTTCATTTGATAGATAAAAACGCGAGATTATGTGTTTGAAAAGATACAGTGGGATTGGGGGAAGAATTATAAAATCTCTTACTAACTCATACCTGACCAGATGACATAAAGCAATAAATCTTCGGGTATTTGTCAAGTCAAGGCTTTCATCAAAAGCAGATAAGACATCTAAGCTGGAGCTGCCTGGATTTGCATAAACCACTAAAGGATTCTGTTTAGGAACAGTGAAAAATTATAGAAGTTAGAAACTTGCACTTTATGAGATGTCTGTGGAAAGCTTACTTTGAAGGTTATTTTTATTCCCTTGGAGGAACAAGAAATAGATTAGCATGCTTTGTAGTGCTATAGACTCATTAAATACCAACTCACATCCCTGTCAGTAAAGCTAAGTTCACTGAGGAATGGAATTGCTCTCTTTTGAACAAAGGTATCAGACAAACCACTCATCTAGAACTCATAATCACACAAGTATACAGTCTCCCTGAACAGTGGCAGCAAACTATTAACTGAAGGTCATACTTGAGGTGCTCAGTGTAGAAAGGACAATCCTGTCCAGATGAATCTATTCAACCATTCCCGTACCCACTAATGGTAATCATTAACAGTGTATTTAGCTTTTAAAACAAAGGTCTAAGCAACTATAAAGGAAAAGGTTGATAGATTTGACCATATAAAATCTGACCATATTATAACGTTTGCGCTACAAAATATGCCATGAAAACAGTTTAAAAGCAAACAGGAAGAATATTTGCAACATATGACAAGTGGTTTATATCTTAGATATATAAAAAAGTGCATAGCACTGAGACTGTTTTCTACCCATTACAGAGAGAGAGAGAGAGAGAGAGAGAGAGAGGTAGTTAGTTTCTGGTGAGGGTGCAGGGAAATATGCTTTAATATCTTTGTATGAATAAATAACTTAAAAAGAGCCACGCATGAGCCACTGATGAATATGATTAATCTAGATTTTTATACCTAAGGTCCATTTATTTGCACATAAGGTCCTGTAAAAAAAACTGGTAAGAAAAATGGACCTTAGGCACAAATAATTTGATTAATTATAATTTTTGATTCATGACTCACTGTCTTGTCAGCAAATGCAGCTTCACATCATCACTTTTTTGGTGACTGCTTAGTAATTGATCATATGAGTATAAAGTAATATATTTAATCACTTGCCTATTGCTGAACATTTTAGATGGCTTCAAAATATTTAATTTTCTAAATAATGCTATGGAGCTATTTTTGTATATTTTCCAAGTATTTTCTTAGCATAAATTCCTAGAACTGAAATTGCTAGGTTAAAAGATCCCTATATCTATACATCTGTATGTATATAGATAGACTGATGCATAAATACAGATGTATAAATTATATCGATATCTTCAAATGCAGCAATATATATTCTGATATATTCTGATATATTAACATATATATAATATATAATCTAGTTATCTAGTAATATATAACAAACTACTGCAGAACTCTATATTTGTGTGTGTGTGTGTGTGTGTATATATATATATATATGAATATAGATATCTTTTAACCCAGCAGTATATATAATGTTTTAGTTATCTGGTGCTATATAACAAACTACCCAAAACTTAGTACTTCAAACAGTATTTATTTTACTCATGAATCTGCAGTCTGGACAGGGCTCAGTTAGGATGGCCTATTTCTGTTCCATTTGACATTGGCCAGGGAGGCTGGAATCTTCTGAAGACTTTCACTCACCTGTGTGGTACACACAGCTGGGGGCTGAAACAGCTGGGACTCCCCGGGCATTTTTCTCCATCTGTATGTGGTCTTTTTAGCATGTCAGCTTTAGGGTAACTAGGCTTCTCACATGGCAGCTTTGGGCTCCAAAGGCTTGTGTCCCAGTAGAGCACCGGTAGAAGCAATGTGGCCTTTTCTAACTTGACCTTGGAATCCTGCAGCATCATTTCCATTGTACAGGCCCATGCAGGTTGCGGAGGGCACATAGACTCACACCTTTCAACGGAGGGGCATCAGCACCACATTGTCAGAAGAGCATAATGGGATGATGGGCTATATTGGTGTGGCCATCTTTGGAAAATATAATCTGCTACATACGTTTTTAAGATTTCTTATACACAGGGCCAAACAGCCACTTCAAATATTGTACAGTGATGAAAATTATTTTTTTGAAAAAGGAAATGCTAAACAAGAGTATTATTATTTTTCATCTTTGCCAATCTGATCAGCAGAGAAGATGCCTCATTTTTCTAATTTACCTTTTTGGTTACTGTTGGCCATTTTTATTTATCTTGTGAGCTGCCTGTTCTCACAGTTTCCAGAAGCAATAAGATAGTCATAATATCTTATTATAAGTTTAATTTTAAATTCAAGTCCCAGAGGGCAGTTTCTTCAAACCCCTTCCTTTCACTGATAGGGAAACTGAGTCACAAAGAGCCCCAAGGTCAGAGTTCCATGAACTCAATGTAAAGCTTATGTCAGGTAATTCAGCACTTCGAACTGATACTAAACACTGGATGGGTGTGGCTTTGATGGAAAATAAGCCACTATGTGGAACTGTGATGGGTTGAAGATAATGTCTTGGTAGAAATTTTGTGAAAAGGAGCCCTGTCTCTGTAAAGAGGATCCTAACTGTATAATATCTCTTAGAAAAGGTTTCGGTACTACTCCAGAGTACATCCCCATCAAAAGAATATGTGGTTAACAGACGTCTTTTTACTTCCACTTCCTCAACAATGAGTCAAGCACTGTGTTGGGTCCTGGATACACAGTGGTTTGTAAAACCCACTCTCTGCCCTCAGGAGCTTCTCCTCTGCCAGTAGCAATGGACAAGAAACAAAGAGTCACAAAAACAAATATCAAATTGTTAAGTTGCCATGAATGTCCTGAAGGACAAGTGCAGGGTGCATGAAACACCAAGTAGGGGGTCTATTGAAATGCTATTGAGGTAGTGACACTTCAGCTGAAACCTGAAAGAAGTGTAGGAGATACCGAGGCAGCGAGAGTTAGGCCAAGGGTTTTCCCTGAGGAGGCAAAGACCCAAAGAAAGGGGGAACTGAAAGGATATCCATGTTCCCTGAGGGGAGTGAGCAAAGATGAAACTGGAGAGGCAGGCAAGGCCAGGGCAGGAGAGCCAACAATAAAGTTTCTGGCCCTTATCTGACCTACTTGTTAAAAGATCCTTTGGCTACTATGAAAGGGCTGGGGTCGGTAAGCAAAAATTAGAGTGTCTTGGACAAGGGTGCTGAAGGTAGATAGGCAAAAATGTGACAAATATTTTAAGGTAGGGGTTACTGCCGTTCTGCTTCACACTACTCTCTGATTCATCCTGTATCCCAGGGCCCTGAAGTGCTTTGCCCTTATTGACGGTGTCCTCTTCTAAATCTGTCCCTAACATGTCAGAGCGACTTCAGTGTGGCCCTGTGCTGCCAAGGCTGTCCGGAGGGAACTGTGGTTTTCTGAGTTGATGCTCCAGCAGGCAAGGGAGGGAAAGACGCCGCCTGACATGCTCTCTGACTTCTCTTTGGCTTTTCCTCACTTCCTGAAGCAGAGGAGGAATAGCACAGTGAAGGCCTAGGGTTTCTCAACAGAAGAGAATTGAGTGGCATGGAGCAGCTTAGAGGGAAATGGGAACAACTTCCGGATTCTCTGTTTTGCAGACTTTTTATTCCCCACTGTTTTATCAAAACGTTCTATTTTCTCTGTGGCAGTGCCCTAAGAAAGAAATTCTTTGTAAGAAAGTTGCCTTCCATGAGGAAAAAAATAAATAAAAGCATCTCTGGACTAGAATCCTTATTTAATTAAAATGATTCAGATCCGCAAACATATACCAAAATCCTGCCATGTCCCAGGCACTGTGGTGAACTGACATTGTCTCATTTATCCCTCACCATAGCCTTGGGAGAAGGATGTCATCATGTTCAATTAACAGATGTGAAAATTGACCTTTAATGTAAAACATCGACATCAAAGAATAATAAAGAGAACGATCAAAACTTCCCTTTCCCCCAAGTTCAGCTGAAATGAGCAATGGCCTACACGCCATCTAAATGCATTTAAGCAGAACTGAACCTGGAGCAAATTCAGGTCATCTTTGCACCGGGGAAAAAAGTGTCTAAATCTAGAAACAGGATGGTTATTGTCGGGTTAAATCAACCATTGTGAAAACAAAATCAGCCACCATCCGAGTTGATTAGCCCTCTGCTTGAGGATGTCGTGGACCCCACCCCCGCTCCTCTGTGTTAAGAACACAAGACCATAATAAAGTTTTGTCTTATAGTTACCTCAAAACTTACAGACTTCTGGAAGACGAATACTTTTTAAAGGACAGATGGACATCTGCTCTGCTGGTATTAATGTGTGAAATCAGATGAAAGTCATGAGAAACTATTAAACCTATAGAACTTTTTAAAGAGCAATTACATTCCAGATGTTTTCATTTCATTATTGATTTTTTTTTTACTGTTCATTCATCTAACATGACCCAGGTCTATACTAGGCTCCAAGAAATACAGAGCTATATGGCATAATATTCATTTATTAAAAGTATACCCTTCTTCCTACCAAAAGGTATATGCTATCATTCCCAACCTCAAGAAGTGGGGAAGATTGACAAGGATGCAGACGGTAAATATCCTGAGAGAGATACACCAAAGATCTGACAAAGCACTCGGTGGCTAGGGAGGAAGCACCTAACACAGACTGGGGTTGGGGAGTGGGGCACCCCCAAGAGACAGTCCCTGGAGGGATAGGTAAACTACACAAATATCATCAACACTGTCTTGCTGAGTATATGTGGTTCACGTTTTGCTCTGTTTGCTTCTTTCCTTGCTTGCTTGGTCCTGGGAGACCAACCACGACTTTAAGTGGGGGACTGGGTGGCTGGGCTCAGCCACAGGGTTCCTCTTGCATTTAGCCAACTGCATGGCTGATCATGAAAAAGAAGTTTCGTAGATTGTATTTGCTGCTCCTCCAGCCCATTCCTCTGTATCTCAGAAACTTATGTCCCCCCACCCCCCAAGAGTTGCATTAGCGCAGCTGTGATTAAGTCCGTAGGCACATCCCCCATGGCTTGGGAGACGTCCCGCCACACTGCCTGCCTGATGGATGGGCCACATCTTGGCAGCTGCAGTGGGTGAAAGCAGTAGAGGAGCTCCAACCTCGCAGTCTCTGCTGTTCAGCCTATAGGAGTCAGAGTCCATGCTAGAGCAGATGCCGTTTTCTTCCACGTATCTGGTTGACATATAGAAAAGGGCAGACTATAACCCAGTGCTCACGAAATCTTCCTACCCTCTATGGCTCTTCTCTCCAATATGGCTGCACATTATAGGGCTTTTGTGTTTTTCTGAGTCTATTAATTCCCCTTTTTTAAATTTTTTATTTTTTGGCCACGCCGCGCAGGATCCCGCGTGTGGGATCTTAACTCCCTGACCAGGGATCAAACCCGCGCCCCCTGAAGTGGAAGCGTGGAGTCTTAACCACTGGACCACCAGGGCAGTCCCAATCTCTCCCCCTCCACCACTCCACCGCGCCCCCTTTTTAACCTGGATGGGCTTCCGTCCATTGCAACAAAAGGGCCTTGACTAAAACAAATACTCAAAGCCCCACGTTTATGCATCTTTTTATCTGACCAGCAATCCATTGGCTTAATTCTCCGAGGTAAATTTCTATTCCTGAAATTTCGTTCAGTTGAGCCTTACTGAAGACGGTTTCTATGCTTGGCTCAGTTTATGTTGAGCCACTGAGGGAAGGAGTGAATGGAAGTAACCAAAGGGAATGATCCCTCCCGATTCCTCTTCCCCTCATTGCATCAAGAGACTTTTGTTTCCAACTGGAAACCAGCACTTCTCTTATTCATTCAATAAGCGAATATATAACCAGCAACTGCTATGTTCCAGGCATGGTTTATAGGCGCTGGAGATGTGAAGATAAACAAGACATGGACCTTGTCCTCCAGGAGCTCACGGTTTAGTGGAGAAGAAGGACAAACCAGGAATTACAATACAGTAAATGCAATTTAGGGGAGCACTGAGTGATATGGAAGCAGAGGGGCAGCACCTTTGGAAGAGATCTGGGAGGCAGTCAAGGAAGGCTTCCTGTAGGAGCTGACACCTGAAATGAGGCTTGAAGGATGAGTACGAGTTAGCCAGAGAAAGAAGCTGAAGAGTGTGTACCGTGTACATAATCTAACATAGGCAAAAATAGGCAAGTAAAAGTCCAGTTCTTTCATGCCAGATTATCAAGTTTTTATATAAAGTTTTGTTCCCAAAAATTATCTTTCAGGATAAAGAGAGTTGCCTCATATTCAGGTCTGTAAAACCATTTTACATCATAAGACCCTCTCACAATTACTTTATTTTGAACCACAAAGAATTGTTTAGGAAAGACACAATAGCCCCGAACTACCTATGTCACTGCTGGTTTGCATGCTTATAGAGGCCATTTGACAAAGGAAGTAAAGAAATTCAATATAGATTTAATAAGTATTGGGGGGCAGGAGTGGGGAATGACTTCACAACCGCACATCTTGGATATCATTGCAAATAAGCCTTTTAAAGATCACTTTAAAATGAAATACAATTAGTGATTACTTTGTGGAGATCGTGAGTATACACCCACAGGATGAATGGAAAAATAAAACTTCTTATTTTAAGCAAATGGATATTTGTGGCTTGAGATAAAATTTCCAGTGATAACATCATGTACAAAGGAACAAAATATTTCCGGTTTCAAGATAGTAAAGGAAAGCCATTTTCATTTCCTTCTCCTTTTTCAATTCCCTGAAATAATAAAGTGAACAAGAAGCAGAAATTCAGACTTCACCTTTGAGGACGCTAGGAGATGTATGTAACCTTGAACTGGAATTTTTTTTTTTTTTTTTTTGCGATATGT
>NW_006783273.1:0-348 GCF_000442215.2 Lipotes vexillifer
CCCATATCCCCTCCCTCTTGAGCCTCCCTCCCACCCTCCCTATCCCACCCCTCTAGGTCATGGAAAAACACCGAGCTGATCTCCCTGTGCTATGTGGCTGCTTCCCACTAGCTATTTTACATCTGGTAGCGTATACATGTCCATGCCACTCTCTCACTTCGTCCCAGCTTACCCTTCCCCATCCCTGTGTCCTCAACTCCATTCTCTACGTCTGCATCTTTATTCCTGTCCTGCCCCTAGGTTTTTCAGAACGTTTTTTTTTTTTGATTCCATGTGTATGTGTTGCCATACGGTATTTGTTTTTCTCTTTCTGACTTACTTCACTCTGTATGACAGACTCTAGGTCCA
>NW_006783274.1:0-888 GCF_000442215.2 Lipotes vexillifer
TTTTCCACATCTTAATTTCATAAAGATATTGTTCAGTTATTAAGTAATTTAAGTTGACTAAGAGAGAAACTTTCTATCTTTTAAACTTATTTTTCTTTACTTCTATTCAATTCCACCTACTTTTTTCTAGGTGTAGCCAGGATATGTCCAGTAACACGAGACCTCAAATTCCAGATCCTGATTCTGAAATCTCAATTTCCAAATCTCATATAGAATTTAGTTTAAAAATTTCTGTATTTATCTTGTTAAAGGAAAACTGGGTGAAACAATTTTTTTAATTTGATTATTCAGTATTTCCTTTTTTATATTATATATTGCTGTGAGACTCCTAGATATTTTGGGCAAAATCAAGGTACTTAAGACAGCTTGTGATAGAGCGTTCTTATTGTGACTGAGATTCAAAAGCTTAAAAAAAATTAACAGCTTAGGGAAGTGACTCATCCTCCTGGGTGAATAGAAGTGAAGTTTTTTTTCGAAATGTAAATGTTTTTCTTTTTTTTAAAATGAGGCATATTTTTAAATCTTATGCTGCGCAAGCTGAAAGCTCTGGAACTCTACTTCCGTTTTTGTCATGTAAATTCTGTGAATGGGCTTAAAGGTCCTGATTCTGTAGGTAGGACCAGCAGGTGCGCTTGCAAGTCACATCAAAATCCCCGAGGAAACTGTTTTTTGGCAAAGAAAGGGATGGGGAGAGGAGGGCTGGGGTGAGAAGAGATGGGTGATGGGTAGGAAGGGACATTGAAAGATCTGATTTGACAAGAGCTCTGAAGTGCTCCAACAGTGGGAACAGTTTGTGTGCCTCAGGTTTTGGATTTTTAATTGAAATTTGTTCTTTTTTTCTCAGATGCTTTTAATTTGATGTTTGTGTTTTCTAACTATTTCGTTGCA
>NW_006783275.1:0-445 GCF_000442215.2 Lipotes vexillifer
GTAAGTGTTAGGTTTAGGTTCATGGTTAGGGTTAGGGAACAGGGACGATTTAGGGTACACTTTGCTGTAAGACTATACTTTAGTGTAATCGTGCGTGTTAGCGCACGGGTTAGTGTTAGCGTATGGGTTAGGATTAGGGAACAGGTTAGGGTAATGCTTCGGGTAAAGGTTAAGGTTACGGTTAGGGTTAGGGTTCAGGTTAGGGAAAGGGGACGTTTTAGGGTGCAGGTTAGGGTACAACAACGGTTTAGGTTTTGCGTACGTGTTAGGGCTCGGGTTAGTGTGAGTGTACGGGTTAGGATTAGGGCATGGTTTAGTGTTAGGTTAAAGGTAAGTGTTAGGGTTAGGGTTACGGTTAGCTAATGTGGATGATTTAGGGTATTGGTTAGGGTTCGACAACGGTTTTGGTTTTGCGTACGTGTTAGGGGACGGGTTAGTGTTAGCC
>NW_006783276.1:0-2448 GCF_000442215.2 Lipotes vexillifer
CAACGGGAGAGGCCACAACAGTGAGAGGCCCACATACCGCAAAAAAAAAAAAAACAAAAAAAACAAACCATCTAAACTCAAATGTGTCTCCAAGTCACTTAAAGGTGGGGGAAAACAAAAAAGGCTGAACTTGTAAAAACAGAGTAAAATTGTGGTTGCCAGAGCCTGTGGGTATAAATTTGCAACGAGTGGATAAAGTAAGTCCAGCATGGTGATATGGTGATTACAGATAACAATGTTGTATTATAAACATCAACCTTCCTAAGAGACTAGATCTTAATTATTCTCACCACAAGAAAGACATTTGTGACCTATTAGGGGTGCTAGCTAAGGCTAACGATGACAATCACTGCAATGTATAAATGTATCAAATCAACATGGTGGACACCTAAAACTTATACAATGTTATATGTCAGATATATTCCAATAAAACAGTCCTCACTAAATCATATGAAGTGTATAATTCACAGGAAAACAGCAGTATGAATACAGAGTTGAAAATAAAAGCAGTTATCTTTTCCTGATATTCCATGAGCAGTATTTGTGATGCCAACATTTACAGTCACAAAGTAAAACATGCTTTTTTATGACCTCATATTACCTCAAAACAAACAAACTAAAACAAAACAAACCCTGAGAAATGGGAAGAATAGAAAGAACATGGAGTTCAGAGCTCTTAAGTGAATTGCCAAGAGCTAAAAGCAAAAACAAAAAAACAAATAAACAAAAACACCACCATCCACCCTGCCAGAGACTGTAGTTTTTACAGAGGGCATTTTATACAGGCATAAGTGATTGTTCTTTCAAAGTCTAGAAGGTGAATTTATACTCTTGTTCTATGATGTAACTTAGCCGTGAGACTTTGGACAGTCATTTAAATATTCTCATGTTAAATTTCATCTTTGCAGGGCTTCCCTGGTGGCGCAGTGGTTGAGAGTCCACCTGCCGACTCAGGGGACACGGGTTCATGCCCCAGTCCAGGAGAATCCCACGTGCCACGGAGCGGCTGGGCCTGTGAGCCATGGCCATTGAGCCTGCGCGTCTGGAGCCTGTGCTCCGCAACCGGAGAGGCCACAACAGTGAGAGGCCCGTGTACAGAAAAAAAAAAAAAAAAATTTCATCTTTGCAATTTATATTTTTTAAAAACATGGACTCATAGAGCTTTTACAGATGTTGGATATTATAGAATATGTAAACGTCTCATGAATTATAGCTCAGTAAATATTATTTTTCTAGTTATGGGTGTGTATAAGTTAATTTACTTTTTTTCATAACCATTCTAAGCAATGTTATAATAAAACTTTTTATAGAACATGATGATACTAATGAGAGACATGAACAGTAAATGACAATATTAATTTTAATGCTGGGTCTATCTCCATCGTGTATTACTTTGAACCAGTAATCCCTTTAGTTTGCTTCTTCATCTATGAAATGTGAATAATAAAGCCTATCGCACATTGTTATGATCAGGTACGTGAGAGTGCACTTAAAAAAGGATATAAATTGAAATCATTACACAAATATGATTAATAAAATATTTTACATGGAATTGATATCAATATATTAATATATTGGCTATCTTTTAAGTCTATAATTTGCAGGCACTTTCATATGTGTTTTCTTTGATCCTTATAAAAACTCTGTTGGGGTGAAAGATTTGCTTTATTTCCCATCTAACAGTAAGAAACTGAAGTTTCAAAAGGTAAAGTAACTTGTAGAAAGTCTCTCTACCCTATACTACTGGCAGGGAGGGACTTGCATCCCAGTATATACCCTTCTTTTTTAGGACTCTGATAAACCTACTTGCTTTTGTGGAAAACCAGCTCCTCATCTTAAGAGTTAACAACTAACATTATTGAACTATTTGTTCAGTTTTACACCTTTTGTTTTGTTTTACCAGAGTAAATTTTCTGATTCCAAGGAACGATAAGGACCTCCCAAGGGTAATTAGATCTTGACTTGCTGCGATAAGTATACTTTACTTTTCTCTTACTCATTTGACTTCTCCACTGCAAAATACTTCATTAAAGACATAGCAGAGACCAAAAATGTGCAAAAGTAGAGTCCCTGTTATATTCATCCTGTGTCATTGTTTAAAGACAAATTATTTGGGTTCCACCTGTAAATATTATAACCATCTGCCAAGAGAAAGTGCAAGGGACAACAAAATGGTTACTTTTCCAAAGTTATTCCTCTTACACTGAAGTACTGGGTAATGAATCATTAATTTCAGCCTTCCCTGGTGGCACAGTGGTTGAGAGTCCACATGCCAATGCAGGGGACACGGGTTTGTGCCCTGGTCCAGGAATATCCCACATGCCACAGAGCAGCTGGGCCTGTGAGCCATGGTCGCTGAGCCTGTGCGTCCGGAGCGGAGAGGCTACAACAGTGAGAGGCCCGTGTACCACAAAAAAAAAAAAAAAAAAAAAAAAAAAAAAAATTTTT
>NW_006783277.1:0-1645 GCF_000442215.2 Lipotes vexillifer
CAAGAGACCATGATTTCGGGGTGTGCAAGGAGAGGGGATTCCTTCTCTGTCAACCCACAGAAGGCAGAGCACTGGCTAAACGAGCTCCAGAGATGGGAGCAAGACCTGGCTATCAGCTCAGTCTCCAGAGATGGACATGAAACGCTAATGCTGCTGCTGCAGCCACCAAGAATCCTGTGTGCAAGCACAGGTCACTATCCACAACCCTGCTCTGGGAGCCTGTGCAACCCACCACTGCCAGGTTCCTGTGATCCAGGGACAATTTCCCTCGGAGAACACACCATGCACCTCAGGCTGTTGCAACTTCACATGGGGCTCTGGACTGTAGGCTCGCCCTGCATTCCAATTATAACTACTGTACCCCTCCCTCCCCCTGGCATGAGTGAGCCAGAGCCCCCTAATCAGCTCCTGTCTGGGCGGTGAACAGATGTCTGAGGGTGGCCTACCAACAGAGGTGGGGCCAAAATGAAAGCTGAACACCAAGAGCTGTGTGAACAAAGAAGAGAAAGGGAAATTACTCCAAGTCTCAGGAGCAGCAGATTAAACCCCCACAATCAACTTGACACACCCTGCATCTGTGGAATACCTGAATATACAAATAATCAACCCAAAATTAGGTGGTGTACTTTGGGAGCAACTGTAGACTTGGGGTTTGCTGTATGAGACTGACTTTTTTCTGATTTTTACGTTTATCATAGTATAGTTTTTAGCGCTTGTTATCATTGGTGGATTTGTTTATTGGTGTCATTGCTCTCTTTTTTTTATTATTACTTTTTTATTTTAACAACTTTTTTATTTTAATAATTTTATATTAATTAATTAATTAATTTTCTCCATTTTCTTCTGGGCTATGTGGCTGACAGGGTCTTGGTTCCCTGTCCTGGTGTCAGGTCTGAGCCTCTAAGGTGGGAGAGCTGAGTTCAGGACATTGGACCATCTGAGACCTCCAAGCCCCAAGTAATATCAATTGGCGAGAGCTCTCACAGAGATCTCTCTCTCAACAGTAAGACCGAGCTCCAGCCAATGGTCAACAAGCTCCAGTTCTGGATGCCCGATGGCAAACAACTAGCAAGACAGGAACACAACCCCACCCATTAACAAAGAGGCTGCCGAAAATCATAGTAAGTTCACAGACACCCCAAAACACACCACTTGACAAGGCCCTGCTGATAAGAAAGGCAAGATCCAGCCCCATCGATCAGAACACAGGCACCAGTCCCCTCCACCAAGAAGCCTACACAAGCCACTGAACCAACCTTACCCACTGGGGGAAGATACCAAAACAATGGGAACTATGAACCTGCAGCCTGAGAAAAGGAGTCCAAACACAATAAGTTAAGCAAAATGAGAAGACAGAGTAATATGCAGCAGATGAAGGAGCAAGGTAAAAACCCACCAAACCAAACAAATGAAATACTCAGTCTACCTGAAAAAGAATTCAGAGTAATGATAATAAAGATGATACAAAACCTTGGAAAATGGAATGGAGAAAATACAAGAAATCTTTAACAAGGACCTAGAAGAACTGAGGAGCAAACAATGATGAACAACACAATAAATGAAGTTAAAAATTCTCTAGAAAGAATCAATAGCAGAATAACTGAGGCAGAAGAATGAATAAGTGACCTGGAAGATAAAATAGTGG
>NW_006783278.1:0-6888 GCF_000442215.2 Lipotes vexillifer
CTTGCAAGTATCCAGGTAAGATATATCACAGCGCCCTCACTGTAGTAGTGACCATGGGATTTTTGAGGTATCCAGTGAATAGCAGATGGTGTCCAAAACTACATTGTTGACCTTAGAATTCTCTAGATATCCAGGTAGAGTTGGTGGTTGCCATAATGGAATTGACAGATGGAATTAGCAGAGGCCCAGATGGAAAAACATGTTTTCCTGACCAGGGTTGCCACCATGTGTTTTTTTCAGGTCCCAGTCAAGAGATGATGGTGTCTCTAACTACAATGTTGACCTTAGGACTAAAGGATCAGGTAGAGATCATGATTCCCCTAATGATAGTAGTGATCATAGGATTTTTTGAGGTCCATGTAGGAGACGTACCCCTAGTCATAGTTGCCATCATGTGTTTTTGTAGGCTCCAAATCATGAGATAATGGTGAAGATCATGGAATCCAGGCAAGTGATGACGTGGACCTTAAACATTATATAGACGATCTGATTTTCAGAAATCTAGGTAAGCGATGATGGTGTCCCCAACACGTGTTAGTACCGTGTTTTTTGCAAATATTCAGGTAAAAGAATGATACGGGGCTTACAAACACTGATAACCGTGAGATCTAGTTTAGCCGGTTTTCTAGTTTAGAGATAATGTGTGTTCAACTTGAGGAATGAATGAGAGATTTGAAGGTATCCAGGTACCACCAGGTTCTCCACCACAGTGTTGACCATGAGATTTTTACAGGTACAAGGTCAAGAGATGATGGTCCCTGTAACAACAGTGTTAACCTTGAAGTTCTGCCAGTGTTCAGGTGGCACTGATGTGCCCATAGAGTTGGAAGTGACACAAGTTCTTTGCCAGTGTCCTGCTAGGAGAAGTTATGTCCTTAAATACATCTGTCACAGTGTGTTTTCTTTAGGTTCCAGTCAGGGGATCACAGTGACCCTAACAATGGTGGTTAATGACACTTTGCTGGATGCAGTAAGTGACTGTGTGAGTCTTACCACGCTGTAGCCCTTCTGATCTTCAGACATCTAGGTGAATGATGATGGTGTCCCGAACATCTGTGTCACCATGTTTTGCTTTGTTTTTGCAGATATCAGGTAAGAAATGTTAGTGCTCTCTCATAAACACTACTAAGAATTAGCCCTTACTGTTCACTAGGTTTTTTACAAGTGTCCAGTCAACAAAGGATATTGTTACTAACAAAGGTGCAAGCAATGGAATACAACAAGTATCCAGGAGAAAAAAGATGTATAAGTAGAAACATTTGTAACAATGTGTTTGTCAGGTTTCAGTCAGGAAAGCAGGTACCGTGGTCGTTGACAGGGATTTTGCTGGTGTCCAGGTAAGTGATGATGTGGGCCTAAACCATAGCACAGGCCATCTGATTTTCAGATATCTAAGTAAGTGACAATAGTGTCCCTAACACTTAACATGTTTTTACTATAGCTATTTAAGTAAGAAATGATGGAGTCCTTACCAATTCTAGAGCCCATGAGTGTTTACGTTTTATATTTTGAGAGAAAATTTGTTTTGCCTTCCAAGTGTCCAGAGATTACAAGTCTACAGGTAATTATGGTGTTCCTTCCTACAGTAGTAACCATGGGATTTTTGCAGGTATACAGTTAGGAAATTCTGGTCTTACCCCCAGAATGATGCTGACCTTGGAATGCTGCTAATATGCAGGTAGAATGGATGTGTCCCATAATAATAGAAGTAAACAAGGTTATTTGCAGGTACCCTGGTAGAATAAATTGTGTCCTTTGACACGTATTTCATAATATGTTTCTCAGGCTCCTATCAAGACATAATGGTAAACCTCACAGTGCTCATTAATGGGGACACTGCTAATGTCCAGGTAAGTGGTGATGTGGGCCTAAACCAGAGCACAGGCCATCTGACCTTCAGAAATGTAGGTGAGTGGTGATGGCGTCCCTAACACTCTCTGACCGTGTACTTGGTGCAGCTATTCCGTTTAGAATAATAGGGGCCTCACCAATTCTAGTAACCATGATCGGGGGTAGCCTATAATTGGTACTTAATGTGAGACATGGCTGGTGTCAAGGTATGTGATAATGAGGGCCTAAACAACAGCCCAGACCATCTGATCTTCAGATAAGTGATGATGGTATCAATAATACTTAAGATAATTTTATTGCATGCTATTGAGGTATGAAAAGGTAGAGTCCTTACCATTCTAGAAACCGTGGTTTTCATTTTTTTACATTTTAGAGAAAATTTATATTTAACCATTAGAGTGCTGAGTCAGCATGTATTCAGGTAACAGTCACGGTGTTCCACAGCACAGAGGTAACGTGGGGATTTTGGATGTGTACATTCACCAAATGATGGCCTTGTGACAACGGTATCAACCTTGGAGTACTGGAAGCATCCATGTCTAGTTGATGTGTCCCATAATGGCAGAAATAACCAAGATTGTTTGCACGTATGCTGGTAGAAGAGGTTGTGTCCTTGACCACATTTGTTACATTTTTTTCAGGTACCGGTCAAGAGATCACAGTTAAGCTCTCAGTAGACATCAGTGGGATCTTGCTCTTAATCAGGTAAAGATAATGTGGGTCTCACCACAATACAGACCTCAAATCTGATCCTCAAATATCTAGGTAAGTGAGGATGGTGTCCCTAACACTTGTGTTACCATATTGTTTTTGCTGGTATCTCATTACGGTCTTTGCTAGTATACAAATACGGAATTATGTTACGTTAACCCATGGGAGACCTTCTTTATTTCAGATATCTAGAAATGAATGATGTTATAGAAACTCTTTTATTAACCTCTTATTTGGCATGTATGCTGTTAAGTTAATTTGTTCATAACAACACTAGTAAGCATGAGATTTTACTATCTTCTTGTTTAGAACTAATGTGTATTTAACATTCGCAGTGATAGGTTTGCAGGCATCCACGTAATTTATCTTATTCTCCATCACACCTAATTGCCCATGGGATTGATTGATTTATTCATTTATTTTTGGCCACGCCATGCAGCATGCGGGATCTTAGTTCCCCGACCAGGGATCGAACCCATACCCCCTGCAGTGGAAACATGGGGTCTTAACCACTGGACCACCAGGGAAGTCCTCGACCATGGGATTTTTGCAGGCATCCATCCAAGAGAGGATGATGTCTTTTTCTAAGGTTTGACTCTGGACTTCTGCAAGTATCCAGGTAACATTGATGGGTCCTGAAATCGTATAAGTGACAAAGGGAGTTTGCAGGTGTTCAGGTAGAATGAGATGTGTACCAAACACATTTTTCACGATATGTTTTTCAGATTCATGTCAAGATGTCATGGTGAGCCTATACATGATAGTGAACATGGGATATCAAGGTAAGTGATGATTTGGTCCTAAACCACAGCACAGACCATCTGGTCTTCATATATATAGGTAAGGGGTGATACATGCCTGACACTTCTTGTTACCATGATTTTTACAAGTATTCAAGTAATAAATGATAGACTCCTAACCAATTCTTATAACCATTGGTTTCCTCATCTTACACTTTAGAGAAAAATTATGTTTAACTCTGTGAGTGCTGGGGGATTCTATGTATCCAGGTAATTATCATGGTCTTCCCCATCCCTGGCCCCAGGTAGTAATCATGGGATTTTTATAGGGGTTTTGTAAGAAATTATGATGTTATCTGGTAATGGTATTGACCTTGAGTTAATCCAGGTATCCAGATAGACTTGATGTGCTCTATAATTATGGAGTCACCGTGGTTATTTGCATATGTTCTGGTAAAAAAAAGTTGTGTCCTTTAACATATGTTTCACAAGGTGGTTGTCAGGTTCCTACCAAGATACCATGATAAATTAAACAGTGGTCATTAACAGGGGGACATTTCTTATATCTAGGTAAGTGATGATCTTCATATCAGAGACCATCTGATCTTCATATTTCCACGTAAATGATGTTGGATCACTTGCATGGGTTTTACGTGTGAGTTCTTAGCAGGTAGTCAGGTAAGAAATGATAATGTTTTGCCAGTTCTAGCGACCGTGTTATCCTGCAGTTTTATATTTCACAGAAAATGTATGTTTAACCCTGTGAGTATTGAGTAATCTGCATTTACTCAGGTAACTATCCTGGAATTTTGCTTCATAATAGTAACCATGGGGTTTTGTAGATGTAAAGTCAAGAGATGATGGTGTCTCTAAATATGGCTAGACCTTGAATACTGCAAAAATCTAGTTGATGGGTCCCGCAGTGGTGGAAGTGAAGAATGTTATTTGCAGGAATTCATGTGGGAAATGTGTGTCCGTAGATAAAACATCTGTCACCATGTGTTTTTCAGGTTCCAGTCAAGAGATCATAGTGAACCTCGTCGTCGTCATCAAGAGACTTTGCATGAATCCCGGTAAGTGACGATGTGAGCCTTGAGCACCTTACAGGTCATGTGATCTTCAGAGTTAGGTAAATGCGGATGATGTCACAGTAGTAACCATGGGATATTTGCAGGTGTGCAGTGAAGAGTTGATGGCGTCTCTAACAGTGGTTTAGAACTTGGACTACTGCAAATATCAGGTAGATCGATAGGTCCTACAGTGATGGATGAGGAAGGCCATTTAAGGTATCCAGGTGAAAATGTGTCTCCCTGGACACATTTGTCACAATATATTTTTCAGGGTCCAATCAAGAGACCATGGTGACTTCATAAGTGATTGTTAACAGAGACTTTGCTTATATCCAGGTAAGTGATGATGTGTCTTTAAGCCCCCTTCAAATATCTGATCTTCAGATATCTTGGTAAGTGAGGATGGTGTGTCTAACATTTGTGCACCATGTGTTTTTATTAAGATATTCAGGTAAGAAGTGACACTGTCTCAACCAAATCTAGTAAGAGACCTTACAGGATGAGAATTTAATATAATGTATGTTGAACCTAGGTAGTGCTAGAGGTATATGCAGGTAAGGGACCCTACAGTCCCATAGCACAGTACTGATCGGGAGATTTTTACACGTGCCCTGCAGAGAGGTGATGGTGTCTCTAAGAACATTATTGGCCTTGAAGTACTGCCAGGTTGATGGTTGCCTCATTGATGAAAGTGACCAAGATGATTTGCAGGTGTCATTGGAGAGCAAGTTGTTTCCTTAAATGTATTTGTTATGTGTATTTTTTTGAGATTCCAGTCAAGGAGTCATGGTGAATCTAACAGTGGTCATTACCAGGACATTGCTAGTAACCAGGTGAGTGATAAAGTGGGTCTTACTACAATGCAGACTGTCTGATCTTCAATATCTAGTAAGTGAGGATGATGTCCCTAACACATGTGTTATCATGTTTATTGCCGGTATCTCATTAAGGTCTTTGCTAGTAAGTACGTAAGATATTATGGGATATTAACGCATTAGAGACTTTAGTTGTTTCCACACATCTAGGTAATTAATTAATGATGTTCCCATGATTCTTATAATAACCTTGCTTTTGGCATGTATACAGTTAAGAAATTAATTCTTCCTGAGCATGTGTTTTTTATACTCGTGTTAATAGATATGCGAGTATCCAAGTAATTTATCACACTGTCCATCACAACGATATTGACCATAGAATTTCTACAGGTATCCCTTGAGAAAAGGAAGGTACCTCTTACTGGGGTTGAACCTTGGAGTTCTGCAGTTACCCAGCTAACACTGATGAGTTACAAAATGACACAACTGACCAAGGGTGTACAGGAAGAACAGGACATGTACTGAACATTTCCCACAACACGTTTGTCAGGTATTTCAGTGGTAGTTAACAAGGCACCTAGCAGGTATGGAGGTAAGTGATGATTTGGGCCTAAACAACAGCATAGATCATGTGATCTACGTATATTTAGGTAAGTGATAGGAAGTGTCTCTCACACTTCTTGTTAGAATGATTTCTTTGCAGGTATTCAGGTAAGAAATGATAGAGTTCTTACCAATTCTATAACCATGTGTTCATACTTTCATAGTTTACAAAAAAGTTATGTTTACCAGCGTAAGTGTTCAGGGATTAATCGTGTTGGTAATTGGAGTTTCCCACCACACTGGTAAGGATAGGATTTTTGCAGGTGTCCAGTCAAGAAATGAAGGTCTCGCATGACCACGGTATTAACCTTGATTTAATGCTAGTATTCAGTTAGTGTTGATGTGTTAGGTAATAATAGAAGTGAACAGGGTGATGTGCAGGTGGACTGGTAGAACAGATTGGGTCCTTAAACACATTTTATCCATGTGTTTCTTCAAGTTCCTGTGAAGAGAACACAGTGAACCTAAGAATGATAGTTAATGGAAGATTGCTCATAACCAAGTAACTGAAAAGTGGGTCTAACCACAATGTAGACTATCTAATTTTCAATGTCCAGGTAAGCGTTGTTGGTGTCCTAACGCTGGTGATACCATACTTTCGTTTTGTTTTCGGTTTTTTTTTTGCAGGTATCCTGTTAAGGTCTTTGCTAGTATACAGATATGAGATGCTGTGGCATTAACTTATTAGAGACTTTCATATATTCAGATCACTACATAATTAATGTTTTCAAGGCTCTTAAATTTACTTTGTTTTTGGCATGTATGCAGTTCAGAAATTAACATGTCCCCAATAATATTACTAAGAATAAAATTTTATTATTTATTTGGAAATACTGTATATTTAACACTTGGAATGATCCAGCAACATATATGTATGCAGGTCATCTATCATATAGTCGACCACTGCTTTATTGACTCTGCAATTTTTGCAGGTAGCCCTGCAGGAGAGCAAGGAGTCTCTTTCTAGGGTATGACCTTGCAGTTCTGCAAATATACAGGTAACGTTGATGAGATACAAAATGATACAGTTGACTTAGAAAATCTGATGGTGCACACTAGAGTAATATGGATATCACACACATTCTCTAAATGTGTTTT
>NW_006783279.1:0-10416 GCF_000442215.2 Lipotes vexillifer
AAGAGTGTCTGTGGTAAATTTCAGATTGAATTTGAGGTCAGTGTTGTTTAGGGAGTACAGATCTTGTCTGTGTTTGAGAGCACAGGAGTCGGGAAGTTTTGAAACCCATAGTCCCAGGCTAGTGGGTGTTTAGAGGCTCAACCTTTGGATCCTTCCCCAAGGTTCCTATTAAAAATTTGTCTCCTACATACACTCTTCTCATTGTCGCCACAAAAATCAGAATAATGCACCATGGTCAAGTGGTGTGTATAGGAATAAAGACAGGATATTTGTTCATTTTACTGCAAAATTTACTCTTGGATATTTCCTTTCAGATTTCTTGACACAAGTAAGAACAACCATTTTCCTGAATTGTACTCCTCAATGAGAGCCATTTCATTGCAAAAAAATTTTTTTCAGACTACTGTTCTAAATCTTGGGATCATCTGTATAAACATACAGATGTTTATATTCTTACATTCAAGAATCTCCCTATCTTCTAGGCTGTATTTTTTGCATTGTGTCTTGCAAATAATAAAAGTTCACGTTATTTCATCTTATAACCAGTATTTCATATTTTCAGATTTTTGAATTTTAGCAAGTCTGATAGTTGGGTACTTGTATCATATAGCTGTTTTTTTTGTTTGTTTTGGTTTGGTTTTTTTTGCAGTACGCGGGCCTCTCACTGTTGTGGCCTCTCCCGTTGCGGAGCAGAGGCTCTGGACGCGCAGGCTCAGCAGCCATGGCTCACGGGCCTAGCCGCTCCGCGGCATGTGGGATCTTCCCAGACCGGGGCATGAACCTGTGCACCCTGCATCAGCAGGCAGACTCAACCACTGCACCACCAGGGAAGGCCTCATATAGCTGTTTTAATTTGCATCTCCCTAATAACAAATGATGTAGACCATTTTTTCATATGCTTGTTTGCCATCTGTTATCTTTGATCAAGTGTCTGTTCAAAGTCTTTGCCCATTTTTAAAGTTGGGGTTTCTTACTGTTGACTTTTTAAAAAATAAATTTATTTTTAATTTATTTTTGGCTGGGTTGGGTCTTCGTTGCTGTGTGCAGGCTTTCTCTAGTTGAGACGAGCAGGGGCTACTCTTCATTGTGGTGTGTGGGCTTCTCGTTGCAGTGGGTTTTCTTGTTGCGGGGCACGGGCTCTAGGCGTGCGGGCTTCAGGAGTTGTGGTACGTGGGCTCTAGAGCACAGGCTCGGTAGTTGTGGCGCATGGACTTAGTTGCTCTACGGCCTGTGGGATCTTCCCGGACCAGGGCTCGAACCCATGTCCCTGCATTGGCATGCGGATGCTTAACCACTGCACCACCAGGGAAGTCCCTTATTGTTGACTTTTAAGAATTCTTTCTATGTTCTGGGTATCAGTCCTTTACCAGTATAGGACTTATGGGATGAAAGTGTTGAGATTCTTTCGAGATCCTTTTTTTCTTGCCAATGGACCACTAAGTGTTCCAGCATCATTTGCTGAAAAGTCTATTTTTAAATTTATTTTTGGCTGAGTCAGGTCTTAGTGGTGGCGCGTGGGCTCTTCGTTGTGGAGCACAGGCTTCAGAGCGTGTGGGCTCTGTAGTTTGCAGCATGCAGGCTCTCTAGTTGAGGCGTGTGGGCTCAGTTGCCCCGTGGAATGTGGTATCTTAGTTCCCCAACCAGGGATCAAACCCACGTCTCCTGCATTGGAAGGTGGGTCCTTAAGCACTGGACCACCAGGGAAGTCCCTGAAAAGTCTATCTTTCTCCTTTGAATAACCTTTGTACCTCTGTCAAACACTTAAATATACTTGACTTATGTGGGTCTTTTTCTGGGATCTCTGTTCTGTTCCACTGATCTATGTGTTTGTCCTTTCACCAATTAAAGGTCTATAAGTCTTGAAATCTGTTGATATTAGCTCTATATGATGGTTCTTTTTGGTCAGAAATTGTTTTGCTATTTTCAGTGGAGATAGGCAAATATTACCTTTACCAGTAGAACAATTTTGTCACATTGATATTCTATACCCCTAGATATGATGTTATTAGAAAGGGACTTCAATTCAGAGGTGTCTTTTCCAAAATGCATAACCCCTGTTTAATGAGGAAAATAAGGTCAATATACAAAATACCTGGGACTTCCCTGGTGGTGCAGTGGTTGGGAATCCTGCCAATGCAGGGGACACGGGTTCAATCCCTGGTCCAGAAAGACCCCACATGCCACGAAGCAACTAAGCCCGTGCGCCACAACTACTGAGCCTGCACTCTAGAGCCCGTGAGCCACAACTACTGAGCCTGCACTCTAGAGCCCGTGAGCCACAACTACTGAGCTCACGAGCCACAACTACTGAGCCCACATGCCACAACTACTAAAAAATCCTGCGTGCTGCAACTACTGAGTCAGTGTGCTACAACTACTGAAGCCCGCGTGCCTAAAGCCTGTGCTCCACAATAAGAGAAGCCACCGCAATGAGAAGCCTGCCCCCCGCAACCAAGAATAGCCCCCACTCGCCATAACTAGAGAAAGCCCATGCACACCAATGAAGACCCAACGCAGCCAAAAACAAAACAAAACAAAACAAAACCAGTACTCCTCAAAATAATTGAGGACATGAAAAAGAAAAGACCGAGGAATGGTCATGGAGCAGAGGAATTCAAAGAAACCTGATGTCTAAAGGCAGTATTCTTCCCTGGTTTGAATCCTGAGACAGAAAAAGGACAGTAGTGGAAAAATTTGAGAAATCCAAATAGAATCTGTAATTTAGTTGAGTGTCATACCAATGTTAATATCTCAATTTGACAAATGTACCATGGTTATATAAAATATTCACATGAGAGGAAGTCAAATGAAGGTATATGTGCACTCTTTGTAGTACTTTGTGACTTCTGTTGTAAATCTAATATTTTCTCCAAATAAAAGTTTATTTAAAATAAGTATAATCAGGACTTCCTTGGTGGTCCAGTGGTAAAGAATCCACCTTCCAATGCAGGGGACATGGGTTCAATGCCTGGTAGGGGAACTAAGATCCCACATGCCACGGGGCAACTAAGCCCATGTGCCACAACTAGAGAGAGAAAACCCACATGCCACAACTAGAGAGAAGCCTGCGCACCACAACAAAAGGTCCCACGTGCCTCAACAAAGATCCCGCATGGCACAGCTAAGACCCGATGCAACCCCCCCCAAAAAATATTAAAGAAAATAAATATTTAAAAAATAAAATTGGTATAATCTATGTCAATTATATCTCAATAAAGCTGTAAAAAATAGGTTTGATCTAGGGACTTCCCTTGCAGTCCAGTGGTTAAGACTCTGTCCTTCCAATACAGGGATTTGGGGTTTGCTCCCTGGTCCAGGAACTAGTGCCCCAGCCAATAAATTAAAAAAAAAAAAAAAAGGTTTGATCTAGTTTCATCACTTAATCTCTTATTATAAACATTTCGATATTATAAAATGTTCTTGTATATATATAATTAATATTACGTGGCTGTAATAATATCACAGGTGTAATAATATGGCTGTAATAGTATCATAGTAGGATGGTAACTGGAATCACATATAAAAGTTATGCATTAAAGTGGGTATACTTGAAAAATGTAACTGATTCAGTTATGTTCAGTTTATATTATGATCCTCTCATTATCCAGATTCTTACATTATCACTCCAAGATTTGTTGTATTGTTTTTCTTTTATGTCCCAGATATCTCCATTTACTTTTAATCCAGGTAGCTTATAATTTTGCAATTGTAGTTGTTGTGTTTTTAAAAATATTCATACCCTATAAATTTTGTAGTATAGAACAGCAATTCATTTTAACAGTTTTATGGTTATAATTATAACATTTACCAGTAGTGAGGGTATATAATACAATGACATTTAGCAAGTTTATAGAGTTGTGCCATCACCATGATCCAATATTTAGAAATTTTCGTAACCCCAAAAAGTAAACTGGGTATAATGAGAATCTGCTGTATAGCACAGGGAACTCTACTCAATGCTCTGTGGTGACCCAAATGAGAAGGAAATCCAAAAAACAGGGGATATATATATACATATAGCTGATTCACCTTGCTGTACAGTGTAAACTAACACGATACTGTAAAGCAACTATACTCCAATAAAAATTAAAATAAGATAAAATAAAATTCTATATAAAAAGAAAAGTAACTGGATAGTTGATTTGTTGAGTTTTGAGAACTCTTTATTCTGAATATAAGTCCTTTTATCACATGTTAAACGTGTCAATGTTTTCTCCCAATCTCTGGCTCCACTCATTATTTTTCTTAAAGTTGTATTTAAAAATACAAAAGTTTTTAATTAAGTCCAATTTATTATTTTTTCTTTTATGTCTCAACCTTTATTGTCTTGCTGCAGAACTCTGGCTAACTTAAACTTAGGTTCGTGGAGATTGTCTCCTAAGTTTCATACTTTTACCTCTTATATTTAGGTCTGTGATCTATTTCCAGTTAATTTTTGTGTATGCTTAGAGTTATGGGTCTTAAGTTATTTTTCTGCAAATAGGTATACAATTATCCCAGCCTCTTTTGTTGAGAAGACTTACCCCATGGAAGTATCTTAGTGTCTTGACCAAATAGCTATTGATCTTAACACTTGTGGACTCTCAATTGTGGTTGTGCCTTTTTCATTGGCTCCAGACCTTTACTGGCCTCATTTTTAGTGGCCTTTCCCCGAGGCTCTAATCCGAGTCAAAATTTAGGCTTCATCTCAGCAGCTCGTTTCTTCTGGACCTGATGGCCTGTTCCATACTGTGCCGGTTTCTCGAAATCGTATTCTGTCTTAAAAGCCACTTACTGCAAGAAATGTTCCTCCAAAGCTTTCTGGAGATGTCCGATTACTGGATGTATTGCCGTTTGTCTTTCCGGGAATTCGTTCTCTGCTGCTATACCAACAGCGGAACTCTTGGTCCATTTGGAAACCCGTCCCCCTACTTTTTTAATACAAGGTGTAAAATAAAGGCCGCGGCAATATTACTTTCCTGCCCAGTCCGTCGAACGCAGTTTAGGTAGCTCCATATTTGCCTCGCAGACCTCGAGTCTCTGAAAATCTGCGAATTTTCTGAAGAGTCGAAGTGCCAGGAAATGAGATATCATCAGTGGCTTCTTACCTTCCGGACCATCCAGGGCTCCCGGCCCCAAACCCGCCCCTTGGCCTTCTGTACGTCAGGTGTCCCAACATGGCCGCCCCGTGGGGCCGCGGAGAGCTGGGCGCAGACATATTGCCTCTCTGGGCAATACCGGAATCCGCTCATCCGCCTTTCTTGAAACGCCTCAGACCGTCTTCGGCCGCCGTAGGCAGGCGAAAAATCTGGGCGACGGGTCCAGAAGTAGAGGCGGTTCGCGGAAGGTTACGTTTAGACTCTCCTTGTGGGCTGGGGAAAATCGGGTCAGTGTGTGCATTTGTCCCTTGAAGTTTTGTGTGTGTGTGTGTGTTTTCTCATGAGAGGTGTGTCTATGACAGCGTGACGTGACTCCTACAGGGTGGAAATGGTGTAGTGTGGACTCACGGAATTATTGGAGGGTCTGGTGGGAAACGCCAAGGTGGAGGTATTTGGGAGGAACCAGCAGAGTCTGGCACGTCTATCTGTGGTTGGGGTACTTTGGTGGGGAGTCGTTAAAACGGTTAAGAATCTGTAGAGATCAGCGGCCGTGTCCTGACTGGCAAGGTATGGGGATCTTTGCGGATCATTCTGTAAAGGATGCAGGTGGTATTTACGATGGTAACAGCTTGAGGTTTGGGAACTAATATGGGGCTCAGTGATTTGAGGCCAGGGTGGACGGGCATCATGTGGGGATGTCTGGTACAGGTTTCGGATTAATAAAGAAGTGTGTAGTGTTTGTGGTACAAAGAGGCTTGTGAGGGCTGAAGCTTTGGACGCCTGGCTGGTGGTTTCGTTGAGTTTCCAGCCTCCACCGCTGGGAAGGAAGGTGGTGCAGCCCAGGACAGGAGTTCGAAACCTTCTGCTTTTTAGGCTTTTATCCAGGGGGATGAGTAACTGCAGACCGAGGGACTAATCCAGCCACACCCGTCTGTTACGTATCGTCTATGGCTGCTTTCGCAATGAGAAGCCAGAATTGAAACGTTGTGACAGATCTTAACCTTCAAAGTAGAAATGTATAGTATCTATCACTTTGTAGAAAATGTTTGCCAACGCCTGCACTCACCACTTAATATATAGCAGTGGACACTTGCTTTTTTGCCTGACAAACATTCCCTCCTTCTTTGCTAACAGAATCTGTTTTTAGTTATCCATCCTTCTGGTAGGGTGACCCATATGCCAGTACTGGTTGGTCTTAGTTAATCATGGTGGTTTCAGTTCCCGTTTCTAGTGATCAATTAGTATGAAATGAGCTTAGGTATATAGTGCAGTTCTAGCCAGCAGTATATGTGAAAATCTGCTTGGGATTTATGGGGGGAACGTTTTGTCTTTTACATAAGTAATTTCTTGTGTCTCTTTTTCCACGTCGATGATGATGATGTCTGAATATAACCTTAATTTTCTGTCCAGTTTCTAATGTTTATAATTCATTCTTATCTCAATGCATTGTCGCTACTCTCCAGTACAAAGGAGGAAAGTGAATGGGGTGGTAGTGGACATCTGTGTCCTGTTGCCTACCCTAAAATTCACCTGCTAGATGGCCTGGAGTTAACATGTTTCCAGGATGGAAGGATCATAAAATTATGAGTTCATCCAGGATTTCAAATTTAATGAAATAAAAATATTCATTGTATTCTTTCAGGGCAAAAAAAAAAAAATGGCTATTTTATCTGAGTTATGTCCCCTATTAATTCCTTATATTTTTTTTATTTGCACCAGGTTTCTTTCTATCTCACTACAAATGGATATGTGTTGTTGGTCTTTTTAAAGAACAGGCTTTTTCAAAAAGTTTATTTTATTGAAGTATAATTGATTTACAATGTTGTGTTAATTTCTGCTGCACAGCAAAGTAATTCAGTAATACATATATATACATTTTTTTCATATTCTTTTCCATTATGGTTTATCACAGGATATTGAATATAGTCCCCTGTGCTATACAGCAACACCTTGTTGTTTATTCGTTCTATGTACAATAGTTTGCATTTGCTAATCCCAAACTCCCAATCCTTCCCTCTTCTAGTCCGCCTCCTCTAGGGCAACCACAAATCTGTTCTCTGTGTAAAGAACAGGCTTTTTCAACTCTTCCATTTATATATTTTTAAATACTTATTTATTTTGGTTGCACTGGGTCTTAGCTGCAGCAGGTGGGCTCGTTAGTTATGGCTCACGGGCTCCTTATTTGTGGCATGTGGGCTCCTTAGTTGCGGCTCACCAGCTCATTAGTTGCAGCTCGCTGGCTCCTTAGTTATGGCATGCAAACTCTTAGTTGCAGCATGCATGTGGGATCTAGTTCCCCTAACAGGGATGGAACCCAGGCCCCCTGCATTGGGAGCACAGAATCTTAACCACTGTGCCACCAGGGAAGTCCTCACTTATTTGTTAATGTAAAAGATCTACAAGTTAATCAGTATAAAATTATTGCCCAGCTTGAGAAGCAGAACACTGCCAGCACCCCAGTGGTGTTCTGTGAGCCACTTCCCAATTATATTACATCTTCATACTCAAAGGTAATTACCATCCGGTTCGAGATACCAAGCAGTTTAAGTCTTTTCTTTATAGTTGTATCATATAAAAAATTAATCGTTCCTAATCATTATATTTTATTTAGTTGTGCCTATTTTTAACTACATGTTAGTGTTACTATACAGCTTTTTTTAACTGTCAGTCTTCTTTTACTCAGTATTTTAAAGAATTATTCATGCTTTTGCACAGAGGTTTTTTGGGGGTTTTGTTTTGTTTTGTTTTTTGTTTTTGTTTGGGTTTTTTTTTTTCCCTCTGTAACAAGGGTCAGGCAAACATATTGTATGAATATCTATACAGTAAACATTTTAGGAGTTGCAGGACACAGAAGGCCTCTCACATTGCTTTTTGGGTTTGTTTTACAGTCCTTTGAAAATGTAGAAAGTATTCTTAGCTTGCAAGCTGGGTAAAGGTTGTTTTTTAATAGCATTCCATAGTTTGAATATATGTCAGTTTTTTCTACTATTAATTAAGCTTGTAATGCTTGCAATTTGGGTTGTTATGAATAATGTTGCTGTGAAAATTCTTGTACATATCTTCTGGTTCAAATGTGTCATTATTTTAGTGGGGAATAGATATATAACTTAGATATATACTCAGAGAGAGATTTCTGTGTCTTAGGATGTGTATAACTTCAGCCTAAATGGATGATGCCAAAATGTTTTCCAAAGTGGCTATCCAGTTCCTCCAGCGGAAGGAATATATAATTTGCATTATGGTGTGCTTCTTTTTTTTTTTTTTTTTGTGGTACACGGGCCTCTCACTCTTGTGGCCTCTCCCGTTGTGGAGCACAGGCTCCGGACGCGCAGGCTCAGCGGCCATGGCTCACGGGTCCAGCCGCTCCGCGGTCTCAACCACTGCACCACCAGGGAAGCCCGAGAACTCTTTAAAAAAAAAAAAAATTATTATTTAGCTGCTCCGGGTCTTAGTTGCGGCATATAGGATCTAGTTCCCTGACCAAGGATCGAACCCGGGCCCCCTCCATTGGGAGTGCGGAGTCTTAGCCAGTGGACCACCAGGGAAGTCCCTATGGTGTGCTTCATATATAGCTTGTTTAAAATATCTTTCCATACGCTAATATCATTGAGAGATTCTCCTATATTATCCCCTAAAGTTTTTTATTAATTTGCCTCTCCCACTGAAATTGACAGTTCTCCCCCCAAATGATTTTTGTGTATATTGTGAGATGGGGTTCAACATTGTTCTCTGAATCCCCCAACCCCCAGCATGAATATCTGATTGTCCCAGCACCATTTTTTGGGGGGGGGGTTTGCGGGCCTCTCACTGTTGTGGCCTCTCCCATTGCGGAGCACAGGCTCCGGACGCGCAGGCTCAGCGGCCATGGCTCATGGGCCCAGCCGCTCCGCGGCACGCGGGATCCTCCCGGACCGGGGCACGAACCCGTGTCCCCTGCATCGACAGGCGGACTCTCAACCACTGCACCACCAGGGAAGCCCTATTTTTTAGTTTTTAAAAAGTTTTATTGGAGTACAGTTGATTTACAATGTTGTATTAGTTTCAGGGGTACAACAAAGTGATTCAGTTATACATATACATATATTCATCCTTTTTCAGATTCTTTTCCCATATAGGTTGTCACAGAATACTGAGTTCCCTGTGCTATACAGTAGGTCCTTGTTGGTTATCTATTTTATATATAGTAGTGTGTGTATGTTAATCCCAAGATCCTAATTTATCCCTCCCCTCTACATTTCTCCTTTGGTAACCATAAATTTGTTTTCAAAATCTGTGAGTGTGTTTCTGTTTTGTAAATAAGTTCATTTGTATCATTTTTTTAAAATTAGATTCCACATATGAGTGATATAATACGGTATTTGTCTTTCTCTGTCTGCCTTGCTTCACTTAGTATGATAATCTCTAAGTCCATCCATGGTGCTGCAAATGGCATTATTTCCTTCTTTTTCATGGCTTAGTACTATTCCATTGTATCTATGTACCACATCTTTATGCATGCCACTGTCAATGGACATTTGGGTTGTTTCCATGTCTTGGCTATTGTAAATAGTGCTGCAATGAACATTGGAGTGCGTGTATCTTTTTGTATTATGTTTTTTTCTGGATATATGCCCAGGAGTGGGATTGCTGGGTCACATGGTTGTTCTCAAAAAAAATCTAAAAAGAGAATATACTGTTGTTCTCCATAGTGGTTGAACCAATTTACATTACCACCAACAGTGTAGGAGGGTTCCCTTTTCACCACACCCTCTCCAGCTTTTATTGTTTGTAGAATTTTTGATGATGGCCATTCTGACCAGTATGAGGTGATACCTCATTGTAGTTTTGATTTGCATTTCTCTGATAACTAGTGATGTTGTGCATCTTTTCATGTGCTTTTTGGCCATCTGTATGTCTTCTTTGGAGAAATGTCTATTTAGATCTTCTGCCCATTTTTTTTTAATACATTGATTTTTTTTTAAAACTAATTAATTAATTTAATTTTTGGTCATGTTGGGTCTTCATTGCTGCACACGGGCTTTCTCTGGTTGAAGTGAGCGGTGCAGTGAGCAGTGGCTACTCTTTGTTGTGGTGCACAGGCTTCTCATTGCAGTGGCTTCTCTTCTTGTGGAGCACAGGCTCTAGGTGCATGGGCTTCAGTAGTTGTGGCACACAGGCTCAGTAGTTGTAGCTCGCGGACTCTAGAGCGCAGGCTCAGTAGTTGTGGTGCATGGGCTTAGTTGCTCCGCTACACGTGGGATCTTCCCAGACCAGGGATCAAACCTGTGTCCCCTAAAGTGGCAGGCGGATTCTTAACCACTGCACCACCAGGGAAGTCCCATTCTGCCCTTTTTTTTTT
>NW_006783279.1:10644-41881 GCF_000442215.2 Lipotes vexillifer
GATTGGGTTGTTTGCGGGGGGGGGGGGTTTGACATAGAGCTGCCTGAGCTATTTGTATATTTTGGAGATTAATCCCTTGTTGGTCACTTGGTTTGCAAATATTTTCTGCCATACTGTGGATTGTCTTTTCTTTTTGTTTATGGCTTCCTTTGCTGTGCAGAAACTTTTAAGTCTTATTAGGTCCCATTTGTTTATTTTTGTTTTTATTTTCATTACTCTAAGAGGTGGATCCAAAAAGATATTGCTGCAATTTATGACAGAGTGTGCTGCCTGTATTTTCCTCTAAGAGTTTTATAGTGTCCGACCTTACATTTAGGTCTTTGATCCTTTTTGAGTTCATTTTTGTGTCTGGTGTTAGAGAATGTTCTAATTTCATTCTTCTACATGTAGTATCTAGTTTTCCCAGCACCACTTATTGAAGACAGTCTTTTCTCCATTATATATTCTTGCCTCCTTTGTCCTAGATTAATTGACCATAGGTACGTGGGTTGACATGACATCTTTAAAATGCTTGGTTTTCTGAATCGTATTCATAGTTCATCATTCCATTTATTTAAGTCTGTTAAAATTTCTGTCAGTATTCCTACTTATATATTTTTTATATTCAAAATAATTTTGTTTATAAATTTTGTTCGTTGGTGACCTATTTGTTCTGTCAGTTAATGGGATAGGCATGTTAAGTCTTCAACCGTTAGTCTGGATTTATTTCTTCTTGGCTTTTTGAGTCCAGTCTGGATTTATTTCTTCTTGGCTTTTTGGATCCATTTTTGCTGTATATTTTTCAAAGCAATATTATTAGGTGCATAGAAATTGCAAATTTCTATAATGTGCTGAATTGAACCTCTTACTAGCAAGCATTTCTCTTTCTCTGTAGTAATTTTTGGGCTTTCTGGTCCATTTTGTCTGAGAATACACCAGAGTGTCTGTGGTTACTCTTTCCATGGTTTATCTTTTTCTAACCTTTTATTCTCTAGCTTTGCGTATCATCATGTTTCATACATGTCACCTAGAGTAGCATGTTTTTGGGTTTTGCGTAATTAACTAGATTCGTTGTTCTATTTATACTGAATATAATTCTTAGTGTGTTTTGTTCTAAAATAGTCATCTAAGTGTACTGTATTTGCCCCACTCCTTCTCTATTCCTTCTTCTCTTTTTTTGCCTTGCTTTGAATGAATTTCTTCTCATTCTGTTTCCCCCTTCCATTAGGATGGAAATTATGTACTTTGAGACAATTGTCAGTTTTCACCATGACGCTAGAAATTACATACAGCATGGAAGCTTTCTTTGTCAAATGTTTATGTTGATTAGTACTTTTACACTCTTCTCTGACAGGGGTCTTAAGCATGTCAACTTTATTTACCAGTTTCCAATTTATTTACAATATTGTGTACTTTTAAAAAATGTATCTTAAACCGCCTAAGGTATTATCATCGTTGCTTAATAAGAGAATGCTTCTGGTTTGCCCAGTACATTGGTTTTCAAACTGAAGTGTGTGTACTCACAGGGTGTATAAAAACGCTTGAGGAGGTTCCTGAGTGCACACGGTTTGAAGGAAAGCAGTGCCCAGCGCCTCTCCTCCCATACGGTCCCTTTTGTATAATTGACCTGCCTGAGAGTCTCCTGCTCCTGAGGGCTGCTGCTGGGATGAATCTCGTTTCCCTCTGACAGTCACCCACTTCAGCTTCACGGAATAAAGGAGTACCCCCACCACAGTCAGAATCTTAGCCTTTTTGGCCAGAGGAATAAAGTCATCTGGGGTGAAAATGGGACACTCAGCAATGCTGTGGGCATTGGGTTAAGGTGAGCGCCCAGGAGCAGCGTTAGCATCTGGGCCCAGAGGAAATGTACCCTCAGCTTGAATTTTCTCCTCAACCCACAGGTCCTGACTCTCCAGGAGCAAAAGAATCAGCAGAAGGAGGAAGAAGTTACAGGATTTGGTGTCAGCATTACTGGGGACACGCTTGATTGAAGACAGGTATCAGAACAGAAATTTAGAGCAGATCCAGAAGGCACAGCGACAGAGCCTCCTTGTTGCCAGCTGTTTTCAGAGACGGAAAAAAATGATCCAGGCCCAGGTGACTTTTGGTTTGTTTTATTCTTTTCTTTGTTCCCGAATGGGTTTGTTAGTTGTCTGAGTCATTCTAGCTAATTATTGCATGTAAGGGTGTCTTGGGGACCCTGGGTGTCTTTGTAACCTGCTTCTGAAGTGAGGGTGATCCAGGGGACCCCAGAAATTGCAGCCGGTGTCTGAAGCGAGAGCAGTTCTATGGGGACTGTTTTCTCAGGCTTTGCAGTATGTCTGACTCTTGATTTCCATGTTCGAATCCGAATTCTTTCTTTTTAATTAATTGATTGATTGATTGATGTATTTATTTTTGGCTGCGTTGGGTCTTCGTTGCTGCACGCGGGCTTCTCATTGCGGTGGCTTCTCTGTTGCGGAGCACGGGCTCTAGGTGCACGGGCTGCAGTAGTTGTGGCACGCAGGCTCAGTAGTTGTGGCTAGCGGGCTCTAGAGTGCAGGCTCAGTAGTTGTGGCACACAGGCTTAGCTGTGTCCGGATCTTCCCGGACCAGGGCTCGAACCTGTGTTCCCTGCATAGACAGGCAGATTCTTAACCACTGCCACCAGGGAAGTCCCCAAATCCGAATTCTTAATCTACCGTTTTCTTTTCTTTTCTTTCTTTTTTTTTCCCCGCACTACATGGCTTGCAGATCTTAGTTCCCTGACCAGGGTTGGAACTGGTAACCCCTGCAGTGGAAGTGTGGAGTCCGAACTACTGGACTGCCAGGGAATTCCTGGCAATTTATTTCCTAGCAAAATCAATATATTGCATTTATTTTTGTTCATTACACAACTGACTTAAGAATATATTTAAAGGCTGAAATCATAACAAAGTACACATATCAAAAAATAAGTTTCTTCTTCGTACACTTTAAACACGCTTATTAAACATTTAGTTTCTGGCATTTTGAGTCGCTTTCCAGAAGATTCTGATTGACTGGCTCTAAAGACACAGTCATCCCGATTCCACTGCCATATATGTTTGTCCCATACATATATATACATATATATATGTATGAATGTGGTGTTTTCTCGGTTAACAAGAAGACTTAACTTCTACGTATTATAGGAACGTCTATGAGGGACTTCACTGGAGGTCCAGTGGTTAAGACTCTGTGCTTCTACTGTAGAGAGCACAGGTTCGATCCCTGGTTGGGGAACTAAGATCCCGCAAGCCACGTGACGTGGCCAAAAAAAAAAAAAAAAAAGAAATGGCTAATGATAAATGGATGGATGACTGACTACACAGTTACAGTTAGTTGAATCCTAGTATTTTATTAGGCTTTTGCTTCTTCCATGTGTCTAGATATACAGATCTAGCCTATAAAGTGGAAATGAGAAGGCAAACTTTAACATTTCTTCCATATCATCAAAAAGAGATCAGTTCATTAAACACCACTGTTATTACAGGAAACCCTGACATTTGAGGATGTGGCAGTGGACTTCACGTGGGAGGAGTGGCAGCTCCTGGCCCCTCCTCAGAGGGACCTGTATCGGGATGTGATGCTGGAGAACTACAGCAACCTGCTGTCCGTGGGTGAGGACGGCTCCCCTGGGTCCCTGAGAGGGTCCCCAGTCAGTGGGGTTTCCTTTCTCAGTTTCTGAAAGCTTTGGATTGTCTGTGATTCTCTGAAGCAGTAGATTCTCAGTCCTGTCTCTGGCCCAAGAGAAGTGGGTATATTCTCCTTTCTCTTGAGAGAAACGCCTTTATTTTGTAGCTGTGTATAATGCTGTGATTTATATTAAGAAATATATATATTTGGTCTTCATCCCCAATTCTGGCACAGAGCTCCTAAAATCCATGGAATTTCCTAAGTTATAAGAGGGTAAAGGAGAAATGGGTGTCTTTTGTTATTAATATAAGGGACCCTTACCACGGCATGTGAGTTTATGTTAATGAGGTGATTTGGGGAAGGCCACTCGATAACCTAAGATTGGGGGCTGGTCGCTGAACTCACCACCCATGATTTAGAGGTTTGCAACTTTCAGCCCCACCTTCACCCCACCTCTGGGGAGAACAAAGGGGCTGGAGATTAAATCATAATCACCAAAGCCCGATGTTTTTTTGTTTTTTGTTTTTTTGACAATTAGAGCATAGTTTAATAAGTCCTTGGGCAGAGGAGTTTGATTCTTCTCTGCATACCTGTATATGCATACTGCAAACAACAATGCTTTAAAAAATGATTAACACAATGACCACAGCTTGTACCATTTTAACTACAATAATGAATAATTTCCATATCTGCTACAACATATAGAGTTTCTACTAAACATTCGGTCATTTATAATTAAAAATTCAGCAGCAACTGTGAGTGTCTCTTGTCACACCCATCTTCTCTGTGCATTTACCATTTTCCACCTCTCTCCCCCATTAGGTCAGTGGTTCTCAACTGGGGCCAATTTGGTTCCCAGGGGACATTTGACAATGTCTGGAAATATTTCAAAGCCTCATGATTTAATCCATCATGGCTATATAGTGAAGCCTCCATGAAACTCCACAGGGACAGGCTCGGAGAGCCTTCAGATTGGTGGCCACTTGGCGGTGCCAGGGGAATGGTGCCCCCAGAGAGAGCATGGAAGCTCTGTGGCCTTTCCCACATGCCTTGTACTGTATTCTCTTCCATCTGGCTGTTCCTGAGTTGTATCCTTTTATTTTTTTATTGATTTATTTTTAAGTTTTATTTATTTATTTATTTATTGGAGTAGAATTGCTTTACAATGTTGTGTTAGTTTCTGCTGTACAATGAAGTGAATCAGCTATATGTATACATATATCCCCTCTCTCTTGGACCTCCCTCCCCCTCTCCCCCACCACATATAGGTCATCACAGAGCGCCGAGCTGAGCTCCCTGTGTATCCTTTTATAATAAACTGGTGACCTAGTAAGTAAACTGTCTTCTTGAGTTCTGTCTGCTGCTCTAGTGAATTAATTGAACCTGAGAAAGGGAGTCATGGGAACCTCTGATCTATTCATGGTTGATCAGAAGCCCAGGAAACAGCCTGAATCTACAGTTGGTGCCAGAAATGCAGGAGCGGAGCCGAAGTCTTATGGGAGTGTACCCCTAACCTGTATTATCTGACCCTATCACCAGGTAGATCGTGTCAGAATTGAATTAAATCGGAGGACACCCTGTCAGTGTCAGTTGGTGTTGCAGAATTCCTTGATGTGTGGAAAACCCACATATCTGGTGTCAGATGTGAAGAAGGATTGACAGGAGAGGAGACTCACAGAGGGGTGTGTTTTTCCTTCAAAATGTGAAAACCGTATTGTCCTCAGAGGTAGGATTCTGCGGTTTTCACGGACGCCATGCGCCATTCGCTGGGTCTAAATCTTTTATCATTTTCCATGAATAGGTTTTCAAGCCAGCAAACCAAATATACTGTCCAAGTTGGGTCAAGGAGAACCATGGATGATGGAAGATGAAATCCACTGTCAGACCCGTTCAGGTGAGTGAGAGACCAGCAAGGTGACAGGCCGTGGAAATCCCGGTGCCAGACCTCTTTTTCTTTGTAGGAGTTCAGAGAAAAATGTATCCCTTCTTAGGGAAGATTCTATCTTTTCTGGGATTTGTTTCTTCTTTATTTTACCCCCATCTTGATTTTTGTTTGCATAGTTTTCTTTTTCCTAGGGTTCTCATATCTTTTTTTTTTTTAAATAAATTTATTTATTTTTTGGCTGCACTGGATCTTCGTTGCTGCATGCAGGGTTTCTCTAGTTGTGGCGAGTGGGGGTTACTCTTCATTGCAGTGCATGTGCTTCTCATTTCAGTGGCTTCTCGTTGCGGAGCATGGACTCTAGGCGCGTGGGCTTCAGTAGTTGTGGCTCACAGACTCAGTAGTTGTGGTTCGCGGGCTCTAGAGCACAGGCTCAGTAGTTGTGGTGCACGGTCTTAGTTGCTCTGTGGCATGTGAGATCTTCTCGGACTGGGGCTCGAACCCGTGTTCCCTGCATTGGCAGGCGGATTCTTAACCCATGCACCACCAGGGAAGTCCACGGATTCTCATATCTTTTCCTTCTTCTTCATACACTTCCACCTCCTTTTCTATGAAATTCCACCTTCCAAGGCCTCTCTCCAAAGAGAAAACTTTGAATTCTTCAGTGTCTTCTGGTTACTGCACCTTTCTGCCCCACTGGTAATGTTGATTTCCTTCCTCACATCCACCCTATCTAGGATGCCGAGCCCCAAAGTAAACTGGTCTTCACTGTGCCTTGTCCCTGCTCTGAGGTTTTCCAAAGGTTTTGTTTTCCATTTTACTCAATGATCTCCTAACCTTCCAAGTTTTCTTCATTCTAACAAGCTAATAATCTCCTTCGGTTCCCTGGAGAAGACTCCCAAATTGATCTGTCCCCAGTGTGCTCCACCACAGACTTGGCTTCTATATAATTTACTCATCTCAATGGCAGCTCTCCTGAGTTTCCAGTAACTGCAAGACAATCTTCCCTCCCAGGAAACCCTAGAGGTTTATGTTCTCCCTTATTCCTGTGCATCCTCCATCCTGGCCATTCAGGCATTACCTCACATGTTCCCCACCAGCAGAGCTCTCTTCTGTTAAGGGGTCTGCTGTTCATGATGAATTTTTAACTAGAAATGTTATTTTAACATCCTGTGTTCTCAGTTCCAACCTCAACACAATCATAACTCTTGCCTACCTTGAATTATTAATTCCTTTGTGTATTTACTGATTTTGAACTTTCTTCTCGTTGACTGTAGACATTACTGTTGTCTTCATTTCCCTAAAATTTTCATTTTTCTTCCCACTGGATCCTGATGACATTTAGTCTCCGCTAACCACATTACCTGGCAGTTAAAATTCTTCTTTCCATGATCTCCATGATATGATACCATCTTGCTCAGAAAGAGATAGATTTCTATCTTCTTTCCTGAATTCTCCCCAATGTGTTCCATACATGTAATTGCTTCTTTGACTCATTCCTCTATTTTTCAAAATCTTTTTTCTTTTTTTTTTTCATTCCTCTGTATTTTCTGATAGGCTAGTGCATGCTGGAAGGTAAGAACAGTGGAAAAAAGTATACAAATGATCACGAGTTTTTAGTCTATGAGAAAGGAGTTAAGGAATTGATAACAATAAACAATTAAATAATATACCTAGGGGGGTGAAAAGTGCTGTGATTAAACTTTAGTCAGCATTATGGAAAAGTAGATGCTGGGGCTCCTCTTTTAGGCAGGGAACACCTCTCAGGTAAGGTGCCTCTGAGCCAAGAAATGCGGGAAATTAGTAGGCTGCCGGGTTAGGAGTTTTCCAAGTAGAGCGGCTAGCAAACTTAAAAGGCCACACCATGAATAAGTTTAAGAGACATTAAGGAGCCCGTGTGGACAGAGCAGAGTGTGCTTTCAGGAACGTGATGGGAATAAGCTGAAGAGGCAGTAGCAGTGGGGGCGGGCAGGGGCGGGGGGTGGTGGATAAGGTTGGTCATGTACTCAATTTCAAGGAATCGAGATTTTACTACTAATAAGAAGAGAAAACACGAGGAGTTCTTGAGTACTGGAATGACATGAAATAATTTACATTTTTCAAGGAATCCCTTTGGCTTCTGTGTAGAAAGCAGACCATAGCGGGCAGGGGGCAAGCAGGAAAGCCTTGTAGGAGGCTATTGCAAAAAACATGGTGACAGGGAGAATGGTTGACTGCAGCATGGGTGGAGGGGTGAGTGTTGGTTGGATTCTGGATATGCTGCTTATAGAGGGCAAATGAGAGTTGACATTTAAATAAATATGGGCTGAGTGGAAAAAATGGATGAAGGTTGATGGTAAGGTTTTGGGGTCAAAATTACTTTCAGGGATGTAAAGCAGCATGACTACATCATGAGTGCTTGGAGTTGGCCCTGTGCTTTAGGAATAAGAAGTCTTGATTTTTTTTTTAATTTAAGTGTGGTTGATTTGTATTAATTTCTTTTTTTAATTAATTTATTTAATTTTTTAATTTTAATTTTAATTTTTGGCTGTGTTGGGTCTTGGTTGCTGTACGCGGGCTTTCTCTATTGCAGTGAACAGGGGCTACTCTTCATTGCAGTGCGCAGGCTTCTCATTGCAGTGGCATCTTTTGTTGAGGAGCTCGGGCTCTAGGCGCGCAGACTTCAGTAGTTGTGGCTCACGAGCTCTAGAGCGCAGGCTCAGTAGTTGTGGCTTACAGGCTTAGTTGCTCCGTGGCATGTGGGGGTCTTCCCGGACCAGGGCTCAAACCCGTGTCCCCTGCATTGGCAGGCGGATTCTTAACCACTGCGCCATCAGGGAAGTCCGTATCACAGGATATTGAATATAGTTCCCTGTGCTATATGGTAGGACCTTGTGGTTTATCCATTCTATATGTAATAGTTTGCATCTGCTAATCCCAGACTCCCAATCCATCCCTCCCTAAAATCTTGTTTGTTAAGGTGAGTTGAGCAGGTCGATGAGGGATGCAAGTAGGTTCCCTGGGTGAGGAGTGTTCCAAAATAAACCTGGAAAATTCAAAGGCTTGAAGCAAGAGCATGTCTGAAGAACTTTCGGAAGCCTGTTTGGATGGAACATAGAGAGCATGACTGGAGACATAGGGTCAGTGGGGTAGAGGCTGGAGGTTAGGGAGCAGGTCACGTAAGGGCCTTTCAAGGATACATCAAGACCTTGATTTTTTAACAAATTAATTTATTTTTTATTGGAGTATAGTTGATTTACAATGTTGTGTTAATTTCAGGTGTACAGCAAAGCAGTTCAGCTATCTGTCGATCTATCTATATTCTTATTCAGATTCTTTTCCTTTATAGGTTATTACAAAATATTGACTATCATTCCCTGTGCTGTACAGTAGGTCCTTGTTGTTTATCTATTTTATATGTCGTAGTGTGTATATGTTACTCCCAAATTCCTAATTTATCCCTTCCCCCCACCTTCCCCCTTTGGTAACCATAGTTTGTTGTCTATGTCAAGACCTTGACTTTATTCATAATGAGATGAGAAAAGATTAGGGAGTTTTGAGTAGAGGAGGCTTGCTGTGATATAATTGGTGCTAAAAGGTTCCGTTTGGCTAATGTGTAGAAAATAGACAGGCACTGGCAGGGGAGGGACAGGAAAGCCAGGGAGGAGGCTACAGCTGTGGTGTGAGAGAGAGTGATTGGCTTCGTGAGGGTGGAAGGAGTGGGTGCCGGTCCCATTCTGGGTGTATCTTAAAGGAGGGCAGGCAGGATTGATCGTTTTGCTGGATATTGTGTGTGAGCGAGAGAAACAAATGCTGAGGAGTTTTGTCGTGGTGAAGAAGAGTGGAGTTGGCAGTGACTGTTCCGGAGGTGACAGGTGGAGGAGACCTAGCCTGGGAAACCAGTTTTGTTTTGGAGATTGTAAGTTAGATGTGCTTGGAGTTCTGCGCTGTGTCATTTTCTTCATTCCCCTCATGGAGACCACAACAGTGGATCCATTGGGAGGCCTGTCTTCCTCCAAAATGAGCCCTGGTTTCCTCCACCTCTCTCCCTCTCCATTGCTCCTTCCCACCAGCTTTTCCAACCTGAAGCTGTTTTCCTTGTGTCTATCTCTGCCCTGTAAAGTGGTTTTACCCACCTATAGTATAGGCTCCGTGAACATGAGGAGTATGTTTGCGAGTCCCCAACACTAGCACTGTTCCTGGTACACAGAGGTGATCAGTAAGGATCTGTGGAATGAATGAGTCCATCCCTCCCCAGTTTGGATGAGGTGGCCCTGCAACCTGTGGTCTCCTGCTCACAGGAAATTCCTTGTATTTTACAGCCTCTCCATGTTTTGCAAGGCTAGTATTTAGAAAATATTCAAATCTATATTTATTCATTTTGAATTATCCAACCCTGTGTTTTACACAAACTACTTTTACCTTTTGGTTGGTTTGTATTGTTTGTTCCAATGTGCAGGGAACATTAAACATGGAATTTTATTTACACTTATATAATAGGAACATCACTAAAAAGACTCCTCACATCAAGGTTTTTTTTTTTTATTAATTAATTTATTTATTTTTGGCTGTGTTGGGTCTTTGTTGCCATGCATGGGCTTTCTCTAGTTGCGGCTAGCGGGGGCTACTCTTCATTGCAGTGTGAGGGCTTCTTATATTTGGTTTTTGTTCATTTACAGTGTCTTCTCTTGCTGCAGAGCATGGGCTATATAGGTGCACAGCCTTCAGCAGTTGTGGCCCGTGGGCTCAGTAGTTGTGGCTCGCAGGCTCCAGAGCGCAGGCTTGGTAGTTGTGGCGCATGGGCTTAGCTGCTCCATGGCATATGGGATCTTCCCGGACCAGGAATTGAACCTGTGTCACCTGCGTTGGCAGGAGGATTCTTAACCACTGCGCCACCAGGGAAGCCCTGCATCAAGGTATTTTTAAGAAATTCATTGTTCTTCTCTTTTCTAGAAATCTGGAAAGTTGATGATCACCTGCTGGAGCACTTACAAAATGAGAGCGTGGAGAAGAGACTAGAACAATGGCATGAACAGAACCCACTGGAATATTTTGTTCATCAGAGCAGAACTCATTTTCTGTTCAGGCAAAATCATGATGTGTTTGACTTACATGGGAAAAGTATGAAAGCAGATTTAACTTTACTTCCCCAGAGCAGGAACTATGAAATAAAGATCCCTGCTGAGTTTACTGGTGATGGGAAATCCTATCTCCATGCTGACAATGAACAATTTCATACTGAAATTAAATCTCCCGAAAGCCAAAAACCCATCAGCTCTAAGTCCCAATTCATCAAGCATCAGAAAACCCCAAAACTAGAGAAGCCTCATGTATGTGGTGAATGTGGGAAAGCTTTCATCAAAAAGTCTTGGCTCACTGATCACCAGATAATTCATACAGGAGAGAAGCCCCATCGATGTAACATGTGTGGGAAAGCATTCTCTAGAAAGTTCATGCTCACTGAACATCAGAGAACACATACAGGAGAGAAACCTTATGAATGCACTGAATGTGGCAAAGCCTTCCTCAAGAAATCACGGCTCAATATACATCAGAAAACCCATACCGGAGAGAAACCATATATATGCAGTGACTGTGGGAAAGGCTTCATCCAGAAGGGAAATCTCATTGTACATCAGCGAATTCACACAGGCGAGAAACCTTACATATGCAATGAATGTGGAAAAGGCTTCATCCAGAAGACTTGCCTCATTGCACATCAGAGATTTCACACAGGAAAGACTCCTTTTGTGTGCAATGAATGTGGAAAATCCTGTTCCCAGAAGTCAGGTCTCATTAAACATCAAAGAATTCACACAGGAGAGAAACCCTTTGAATGCAGTGAATGTGGGAAAGCCTTCACTACAAAGCAAAAGCTCATTGTTCATCAAAGAACTCATACAGGAGAGAGACCCTATATCTGCAATGAATGTGGGAAAGCTTTTGCCTACATGTCTTGCCTTGTTAAACATAAGATAATACACACAAGAGAGAAACGTGGAGATTCAGCCAAGGTGGAAAATCATCCCTCAGAGAGTCACAGCTCCTCACAGACTAGTGATGTTATGCAGGAGAAAACCCCTGTAAATTCAGTGACTATGCAGGTGCCTTCAGTGGCCCCTCAGACATCAGTAAACATAAGTGAACTCCTAGCAAATAGGAATGTAGTCATAGTGGGGCAACCTGTGGCCAGATGTGCACCCACAGGAGATAACGGAGGTTTTGCACAGGAGAGAACCCTTATGAATGCATTGAATGTAGTTGTGCCTTCAGTGGTCAATTACATCTTATTTTATGTCACAGAAAACCAGTAGGAAAAAAAACTCAGACATACTATGTGAAAAAGATATAAATTATTGAGCAAAAAATTTTAGCTTATATGGTGGCTGAAAAAGTATATACTGAGAGAAATTGTATAAATGCTGAGACTGGGAACGCATGATGTACTCATCCAGTTAGATACATGCATTGATACAGAGACATAATCTGACGTTAACCCAAACATACACATCAATTGCTCTGTTGTGTCAGTCAAACGAATGCAGGAAGGCTGAGTTCAACTAAGTGGAGAAAATAGTTGAAGTTTTTAAACATATAATTTGTATGTGGAAGGTTGCTATAAACCAAAAACCATAACAGGGCTAATATTGGATTGGTGGGATACTAGGCGTGTATATATCAATTCAGTTTCTGGAAGGCCAAGGTGAAGCATTAATTGAAAACTGGGATGTCTATCTTAAACTCTGAGAAATTTACATTGTGCAATCGATTGAGCCAGTTTGATTGAGTCTCAGATTGAGTCATTTTGTTCATTTACTGAGTATTTGTCGAATACTTCCTTTTTACTGGGTCCTGTTCTAGGAGCTGAGGATACAGTGGTGGCCAAACCAGAAAAAGCCCATGGTCTCCTGGAGAGAGCTTTGAGGTAACTGGATTATCTTTAAGTGGTACCTTTACACGCCAGCTAATCTAGTAAGAGGATGTAAATAGGTACACAAGGTGAAATAGACATTTTCTTAGTCCCTTCTGGTTACTATAAGAGAATACCATAGCCTGGGTAGCTTATAAAAACAAATTTATTTCTCACAGTTCTGGAAGCTACAAAGTCCCAGATTAAGGTGCCAGCAGATTCGGTATCTAATGAGGGTTCCTGGTTCATAGAAGACAGTCATCGCACTGCATCCTCACATAGGTGAAAGGGCAAAGGAGCTGTCTGGGATGTCTTTTGTAAAGGCACTAATCCAGTCATGAGGGCTCCACCCTCTTGAACCAGTCACCTCTCAAAGGCCCCACTTCTTAATACCATTATATTTTGGTTTTTGTTTTTAATATTTTAATTTTATTGGAGTATAGTTGATTTACAATGCTGTGTTAGTTTCAGGTGTACAGCAAAATGAGTCAGTTATACATATACATATATTCATTCTTTTTTAGATTCTTTTCTCCTATAGGTTGTCACAGAATATTGAGTAGAGTTCCCTGTGCTATACAATAGGTCCTTGTTGGTTATCTATCTTATTTATAGTAGTGTGTGTATGTTCATCCCAAGCTCCTGATTTATCCCTCCCCCCCCCCCACATTTCCCCTTTGAATACCATCATATTTTGGATTAGGCCTCCAAATATGAATTTTGGGAGGCATAAACATTCAGTCCTTAGCAGATATGGAGTATTGGTTCAAGGGGTTATGATAATTTCTTGTTTAAGTTGTATATTATTTTGAGGGACGGCAAGGGCTACTCTTAACGGACTTTAAGCACTTCAGGATACAAGTTATTTTTTTAATGCCCAAGTCTTATCCCCCCAGTAGATTAAAAATCCCTTGATTTTGCTTTTTAAATGTTAAAGTTTTAACAACAGTCTGTTCCTCGGTTGCACTAAACCACATTTCAGGTGGTCACAATGTGACTAGTGGGTACCACATTGGACAGCACAGACAATGAGCAAAACTTTGTAGCTGACTATGTGGCCGAAAAGTATATACTGAGAGAAATCTGTCATCATTTCCATCATCCTAGAAAGTTAACTGGAGAGCCCTGGTTTACATGATTTTATATTTCCCAGCACAGAAAAATAAAAACCAATTATCTATTGATTTGGAAAGTGAATGAATGAGCTAGTGGACTAATCAGAGTGTTCTGTCATTGAAGGGAATGAGCCATTGGAAGGCAGTCCTAAAGAACACAGCTGTCTTCCCCAAATTGTATGTGATTAGAGACCCAATAACAATATAAACTGGGCAAAGCAAAATAGGGAAAAGGATCCTCAGAATACATAGAATACAAAGGATAGGAATCTTAGTCTCTAAGAATGGAGGAGAAAATAGGAGATGGGAGGTGACTTTTTTTTTTTTTTTTTTTTTTTGCGGTACGCGGGCCTCTCACTGTTGTGGCCTCTCCCGTTGCGGAGCACAGGCTCCGGACGCGCAGGCTCAGCGGCCGTGGCTCACGGGCCTAGCCGCTCCGTGGCATGTGGGATCTTCCCGGACCAGGCACGAACCCGCGTCCCCGGCATCGGCAGGCGGACTCTCAACTACTGTGCCACCAGGGAAGACCGGGAGGTGACATTCTTAAAGGATGTTGTGGAGAAGAACCTTTGTCCACAGGACTATCACTCTTGAGAGCTGCCACCATTAAAAAAATTCCAGCTGCACTGTTACCTGCTGGATTGAGATGTGTTTTCATTATTCTTTCTTCCTCTTCTGGGAGTGGGGCTCTTGGCCTCTCACTAGCCAGAGTACTTTTCCTTAATTTCCTAACTATCCTGTAGTTATCCTAACTATTCAAGTTATAAATAGTTGGGTCTTGTTAATAGGAAAAGAAATGGAAATTTGCCATGTTGTGGCCGTCTCAGAAATCAATCTGAAACGCTGGATTATTGGGTAATTCCCTCCTTCAGATGTATTTTAAAGCACCAACACTGTGTGAGATGCTGTATTCCACACTGAAGATACATCAATGAACAACAGAGGCAAGAGAACAGCCTTTATGGACCTTACAATATAATGAGGGAGTCAATGGATTATATGTCAGCAAGTGATAAGTCCTATGAAGAAAAATAGAGCCTAGTAATGGTAATTTATAGTAATGTATTGGTAATAATGGGGGAGGCCCTCCCCCCAAGCTTTTCTGGATATAATTTGAGCCAAGACTGAAGTACTGAGGGGAGTCACCCATCATAATATTGGTAACCAGAGAACATTCCAGGACTGTTTCTAATGATTGTATATGACAGGCTTCCTGCCTCAAATTCTTTCCCAGCCAAATCCCCGACCTCCTAATAAGGCTGGAATCCAGGACTGCATTTTTTAAAATGGCCTTATGCACACCTAATTTTGACATTCTTTGCCCTAAGTCTTGGATTACTGTCCTCATCACCACCCGCAGGTTGTGCTTTTCCCAGCGACTCCAGACCTTGAATGGCCTCACTGCTAGTGGCCTTTTCCTAAGTGGCCGCCGCCGCCGCCGCCGCCCATCACAACTTAGATTAGCCCCAGCCGCTCTTTTCTCTCGTTACTAGCCAGCCCCGTACTGTACCAGCTTCTGGGAATCTTTTTCTGTTTTGTTTTGTTTTGTTTTGTTTGCGGTATGTGGGCCTCTCACTGTTGTGGCCTCTCCAGTTGCGGAGCACAGGCTCCGGACGCGCAGGCTCAGCGGCCATGGCTCACGGGCCCAGCCGCTCCGCGGCATGTAGGGTCTTCCCGGACCGGGGCACGAACCCGTGTCCCCTTCATCGGCAGGCGGACTCTCAACCACTGCGCCACCAGGGAAGCTCTTTTTCTGTTCTTAAAAACAGCTTTCTACAAATTATTTTCCGGTCAGAAGCTTTCCGTGGCGTCCGTTTACCGGAGGTTATTATCTTTTCCCCTTCTAGTAGTGCGTTCTCCACTGCCATGCCAACAACTCATACTTGTCCGTTTGGAAACTTTTTTTTTTTTTAATACAAAGTAGATAATACACGCCACGGCCGTATTACTTGTCTGCCTAGCCTGCTGAAAGCAACTTAGCCTGCATCATTTTTGCCTCGCGAAGCTTGAGACTGAAAATTTACCTATTTTCTGCCGGAGTCGAAGTACCAGGAAATTAGATAATTTCACTGGCTTTTCACCTTCCCGGCCAACCCTGGCTCCTGGTACCCAAACCCGCCCCTTGGCTTTCTGTACGTCAGGTGTCCCAACATGGCCTCCCCCTGGGGCCGCGGAGAGCTGGGCGCGGACATATTGCCTCTCTAGGAAATCCCGGAAATCCGGTCGTCCTCGTTTCCTCACACAGCGCATATCCACTTCGGCTGCCGTAGACGGAGCCGGACAGGTCTAGACGTCAAAGCAGTTCACAGAAGTACGACGTTTAGGCTCCTTGTAGGTTGGGGAAATCAGGTTAGTGTATGGTTCTGTCCCTGGATTTTTTTTTTTTTTTTTTTTTTTTTTTTTTTTTTTTTCTCACAGTGGTGGTTTTGTTTCGCCCAAGGGTGACGCGTGGACTTGGTGCAATCTGGACCCATGAGATTTTTGCTGGATGGCAGAGGGGGAGGGTAGAAGTGCGGAGGTGGATGTATTTAACGCGAGCCAGGAGAGTACCTGCTTTGAGGTATTTGAAGGGAACCGGACGGGGGTTTTGTCTATGGTTTATGTTGGGGAGTGTCCTGGGAGTCAGTAGGATTAGATTCTATAGAGATCATTGCTCTTCCAGCTGTCAGGGCTTGCGGTTCTGCAGATCACTCCGCTTGCAGGGCTTTCGAGTGGCATTGACGATGATCGCAGTGTCGGGTTCAGGCTGGGGATTTAATTTGGGGCTCAGTGGTGTTGGGGCCTGGCTGGATGGTCATCATATGAGGGTGTCTGGCCCAGGTTTCGGATTAATAAGGAAGTGTGTAGTCAGTGTCTGTGGTACAGAGAGGCTGTGAGGGCTGAGGCTTTGGACGCCGAGGACCCCTGGCTGTAGTTTTTGGGTTGAGGTTCCAACTTCGGCTGCTGGGACGGAAGACGGTACAGCCCAGGGCAGTAGTTCGAAACCATCTGGTTTCCAGCTTTTTTGTGTGTGGGTTTTTTCTTTTTTAATACATTTTATTGAAGTATAGTTGATTTACAATGTTGTGTTAATTTCTACTGTACAGCAAAGTGATTCAGTTATACATATATGTACATTCCTTTTCGTATCCTTTTCCATTATGATTTATCACAGGATATTGAACATCCCTGTGCTATACAGTAGGGCCTTGTTGTTTATCCTGGGCTTTTAGCTTTTAATCAAGGAGTTGATTACAGACTGAGAGACTAAACCAGCAATTTCAATCTGTTTTGTATCGTCTCTGATGCTTTCGCACAGCAAAGGCAGAATATAGTTGTGACAGAGACATTTTGGCCTGCAAATTTGAAAATCTGTGTCTGTTCTCTTTGCAGAAAATGTTTGCCAACACCTGCACTCACCCTCTAATATTGATATATTGTAACGGCACCGTTACTTGCTTCCCTGACATACATGAACACTTGGTTCTTTGCTAACAGAATCTCCATTTTGTTTAATTATACATTCCTATGGCATGGTGACCTATATCCCAGTTTATTAGTAAGTCCCGGTTGGTCTTAGTCAGTCATGTGGTTCGAGTTCCCATTGCTAGTGATTGAATTAGTACTAAGAAATGAGCTTAGGTATATGGGGCATTTCTAGCCAACTGTATATGTAAAAATCTGCTTTGGGGTTTCTGGGGGAGCATTTTCTCTTTTAAATAAGTAATGCCTTGAATCTCTTTCTTCGTGTTGATAATGATACTGATGAAAATTTTCTGCCCTATTTTCTAATGTTACTTTTTTCTTATTTCAATGCATTGGCTCAACTCTGCAATACAAAATTGAAAAGTGGGGTGGTAATGGACATTTTTGTCTTGTTGCTTACTTATAAATTCACTTGCTGTATTGTCTGAAGTCAACATGTTTTCAAGAGGGTAAATCTAGTATTTCAAATTTAATGACATGAAGGTATTCATAGTATTCTTTCAGGCAAAAAAAAAATCTGTATTTTATCTGAGTCATAACTCCCATTAATTCCATTTTCTTTTTCTTTTCTTTCTTTTTTTTTTGCCCACGTGTAGCATGTGGGATCCTAGTTCCCCGACCAGGGATCAAACCCGTGCCCCCTGCAGTGGAAGTGCAGAGTCTTAACCACTGGACCACCATGGAAGTCCCTCCCATTAATTCCTTCTGTCCTTTATTTGCACTTTCTGTTTTGACTCTAAATATTTATATATTATTGGTCTTTTCAAACAACGGACTTTTAGTATTTTTGAGCTCTTCCATTTCTTTGTTAAATTAAAAGCTCTACAAGTGAGTCAGTATAAAAGGAATATATACATATAGGGACTTTCCTGGCGGTCCAGTGGTTAAGACTCTGCACTTCCACTGCAAGGGGTGAAGGTTCAATCCCTGGTCATGGAACTAAGATCTCACATGCCACACAGCATGTGCAAAAAAAAAAAAAAAAAAAAAAAAAGAGGAATATATACATACATACAGACATTACCTACATCGAAAACAGAGCATTGCCAGCACCCCAGTGGTGTTCTGTGAACCTCTTCCCAATTATATTACATCCTCACACCCGAAGGTGAATACCATCTTCTCTATTAGCAAGCACTTTCAGGCTTTTCTTTATGGTGTTATAACATAATCATTCATTGCTCATCATTATGGTTTATTTAGTTTTGCGTATTTTCAACTGTGTTTCAATGTAATTATACATCATGCATTTTTAAAACCATTTTTAAAGATTGAAGTGTAAGGCTTCCCTGGTGGTGCAGTGGTTGAGAGTCCGGCTGCCGATGCAGGGGACACGGGTTCGTGCCCCGGTCCAGGAAGATCCCACATGCCGCGGAGCGGCTGGGCCCGTGAGCCATGGCCGCTGAGCCTGCGCGTCCAGAGCCTGTGCTCCGCAACGGGAGAGGCCACAACAGTGAGAGGCCCGCGTACCGCAAAAACAAAAAAAAAAGAGAGAGAGAGAAAAACAAAAAACCAACAAAACTGAAGTGTAGTTGATTTACAGTGTGTGTTAGCTTCAGGTGTACAGCAAAGTGATTCAGTTATACAGATATATAATCTTTTTCAGATTCTTTTCCATTATAGGTTATAAGACATTGAGTATAATTCTCTGTGCTATGCAGTAGGTCCTTATTGTTTGTCTCTCTTATACACAGTAGTGTGTACATGTTCATCCCAAACTTCTAATTTATCTACCCACCCCCATCCCCTCTGGTAACCATAAGTTTGTTTTCTATATCTGTGAGTCTATTTCTGTTTTGTAAATAAGTTCATTTATATCAGTTTTTTAGATTCCACATATAAGTGATATCATATGATAGTTGTCTTTTTCTGACTTACTTCACTTAATATGATAATCTCTAAGTCCATCCATGTTGCTGCAGATAGCGTTATTTCCTTCTTTTTTATGGCTGAGCAATATTCCATTGTATGTATACATACCACATCTTCTTTATCCATTCATCTTTTTCTTTTTTTTGAGGTACGTGGGCCTCTCACTGTTGTGGCCTCTCCCATTGCAGAGCACAGGCTCTGGACGTGCAGGCTCAGCAGCCATGGCTCACGGGCCTAGCCGCTCCACAGCATGTGGGATCTTCCCGGACTGGGGCACGAACCCGTGTCCCCTGCATCGGCAGGCGGACTCTCAACCACTGCGCCACCAGGGAAGCCCTCCATTCATCTACTGATGGACGCTTGGGTTGCATCCACGTCTTGGCTATTGTAAATAGTGCAGCTATGAACATTGGGGTGCATGTATCTTTTCAAATTAGAGTTTTCTCCACATCATGCATTTTTTATGTCAGGCTCAGTATTTCTGAGAATTATTCACGTTTTTGCACATAGGTGTACTTTTTTTTTCCCTCTGTAACAAGGGTCAGACAAATATATTATATAAATATCCACACAGTAAATATTTTAGGATTTGTAAGCCCCAGTTCTCTCACATATACCTCTTTATTTTTGTTTTACAGTCCTTTAAAAACAAAAAAGTCATTCTTAGCTTGAAAGCTGTGCAAAGACTGTAGTTTTTCCACAGCATTCCATTGTTTGAATATTTGTTTTTTCCTAGTATTTATTAAACTTGTGTTGTTTGCATTTTGGTTTATTATGAGTAATGGTGCTATGGAAATTACTGAGCGTGTCTGCTGGTTCAAATATGCCCATAGTTTTGGAGGGATGTATTTCTTAGGCGTATTCTCAGAGTGAAATTGCTTCTGGCTTGGTGAACATGTGGAGATGCAGGGAGAGTGGCACTCCTATAGGGGTCACTCCTTGCCCTTACACACATATCCTGCCCTAGGCATCTCTTCCATCTGGCTGGTCCTGAGTTACATCCTTTTATAATAAGTAAATATAATAACTAAAATGTTTCTCTGAGTTCTGTGAACCTTTCTGGAAAATTTTTGGTTTTTCTGTTTCGTTTTTTTTTGTTTGTTTTTTAGGTCATGCCGCGCGGCATGTGCGATCTTAGTTCCCCGACTAGGGATCAAATCCATGCCCCCTGCAGTGGAAGCACGGAGTCCTAACCACTGGACCACCAGGGAATTCCCTGCTCTAGCAAATTAATCAACCCAAGGAGGGGGGTCATTGGGCCCTGCCATCTGTGGCCGGTTGCTTAGAAGTACACGTGACAACCTGGACTTGTGTTTGCACATGAAGTAGGAGGTAGAAGCCAGTCTCATAGGACTGAGCCTTCAACCGATGGGATATGATATTATCTCCAGGTACATAGCGACCGAATTGAGTTGAACTGTAGGACACCCAGCCATTGTTGTAGCATTGCTTGGTGGTGTGTTCAAAAAACACACATATTCAAATTGGTGTCAGAATCATACCTTCTTCTGGATGAGTTTCTTGTTATTACATTTCCCTCTTCTGGTAGCACTGCAAATTATGTACTTTAAGAAAATTATTAGTGTTCATTATGACACTAGAGATTACACATCACATGTAATTATTCTTTGTCAAATTCTTACGTTAATTAGTACTTCTGCACTTTCCTCTGACAATACAGTCGTCTTAGAGCACCTCAACTTCATTTACCACCTTCTAATTTATGTACTATTATTTTGTATTTTAGTTTTTTATGTATTTAAAACCTCCTAAGGTATTACCATTATTGCTTACAAGACATTGCTTCTGGTTTGCCCAGTACATTGGTTTTCAAACTGAAGTGTGTGTACTCACAGGGTGTATAAAAACGCTTGAGGAGGTTCCTGAGTGCACACGGTTTGAAGGAAAGCAGTGCCCAGCGCCTCTCCTCCCATACGGTCCCTTTTGTATAATTGACCTGCCTGAGAGTCTCCTGCTCCTGAGGGCTGCTGCTGGGATGGATCTTGTTTCCCTCATCTCCTTTGACAGTCACCCCACTTCAACTTCATGGAATAAAGGAATACCCCACCACTGTCAGAAGCTTAGGCTTTTTGGGCACAGGAATAAAGTCTTCTGGGGCAACAATCTTCTGGGGACACTCAGCAATGCTGTGGGCATTGGGTTAAGGTGAGCTCCCAGGAGCAGCGTTAGCATCTGGGCCCAGAGGAAATGTACCCTCAGCTTGAATTTTCTCCTCAACCCACAGGTCCTGACTCTCCAGGAGCAAAAGAATCAGAAGAAGGAGGAAGAAGTTACAGGATTTGGTGTCAGCATTTCTTGGGACACACCTGATTGAAGACAGAACAGAATTTAGAGCAGATCCAGAAGACACAGTGACAGAACCTCCCTGTTGCCAGCTGTTCTCAGAAAACAGAAGAAAATGATCGAGGCCCAGGTGACTTTTGTTCTGTTTTATTCTTTCCTTTGTTCCCTGATGGATTTGTAGAGGCCTGTAAAAAATCACTTGCATTATTCTGTAAAGTATAAATATGTGTATCTTTTGTCTGTCATTCATATATATATATGTCAGACCTCTTTTTCTTTGTAGGAGTTTAGAGAAAGATATATCCTTTCTTAGGGAAGACTCTTTTCTTTTCTGGGATCTGTTTCTTCTTTATTTTACCCCCATCTTGATTTTTGTTTACGTAGTTTTCTTTTCCCTTTCTTTTCTCATATATATATATATGAGAATGTGGTGTTTCTAGCTTAACAAGAAGATTTAACTTCTACACATTATAGAAACTTCTAATTGGATAAACGGATGGGTGGCTGACTATACAATTAGAGAATATCTTATTAGACATTTGCTTCTTCAATGGTTTATTAAAATAAAAACCCTGCTAGATATCTTGATGCAGCCTATAAAGTGGAAATGAGCAGAAAAACTTTAACATTTCTTCTATATCATCAAAAGGGCATCACTTCATTAAACACCACTGTTATTACAGGAAACCCTGACATTTGACGATGTGGCCGTGGACTTCACGTGGGAGGAGTGGCAGTTCCTGGCCCCTCCTCAGAAGGACCTGTACCGGGACGTGATGCTGGAGAACTATAGCAACCTGCTATCTGTAGGTGAGGATGTCTCCCCTGGGTCCCTTAGAGGGTCTCCAATCAGTGGCCTTTCCTTTCTCAGCTTCTGAAAGCTCTGGAGTGCCTGTGATGCTCTGAAGCAATAGATTCTTAGCCCCTTACCCAGATACGTGGGTATATTCTCCCTTCTCCTGAGAGAAAAGCCTTTACCTTGTAGGTTGTAACATTGTTTTGTCCTCAGATGTAACACTCTGCTGTCTTCACAGATCCCAACCCCAGTTCAGTGGGTCTAAATCTGCTGTCATTTCACACGAATAGGTTTTCAAGCCAGCAAACCAGACATACTCTCCAAGTTGGATCAAGGAGAACCATGGATGATGGAAGATGAAATCCACTGTCAAACCCATTCAGGTGAGTGAGAGACCAGCAAGATGACAGGCGTGAAAATCACACTGTAGTTGGTCAGAGAAGAGTCACAGTTGTGAGGGAGTTGGACGCTGGGTAAGCAGTGCCTCCGTGCATCTCTCCCGATGTCAGACCCCTTTTTCTTTGTAGGAGTTTAGAGAAAAATTTATCCCTTCTGAGGGAAGACTCTTGTCTTTTCCGGGATCTGTTTCTTCTTTATTTTACCCCCATCTTGATTTTTGTTTGCATCGTTTTCTTTTCTCCAGGATTCTCATATCTTTTCCTTCTTCTTCATACACTTCCACCTCCTTTTCTATGAAATTCCACCTTCCAAGGCCTCTCTCCAAAGAGAAAACTTTGAATTCCTCACTGTCTTCTGACTACTGCACCTTTCTTCTCCACTGGTAATGTTGATTTCCTTTGTCACATCCACCCCATCTTGGATGCCGGGCCCCAAAGTAGACTGGTCGTCACTGTGCCTTATTCCCACTCTGAGGTTCTCCAAAGGTTTTGTTTTCCATTTTCTCAAATGATCTTCTAACCTTCATAGTTTTCTTCATCGCAATAAGCTAAGCTCCTTAGGGTCACTGGAGAAGACTCCCAAATTGATCTCTCCCCAGTGTGCTCCACCACAGACTTGGCTTCTATATAACTCATCTCGATGACAGCTCTCTCCTGAGTTCCCAGTAACTGCAAGGACCTAAGATCACCTTCCCTCCCAGGAAACCCTAGAAGTTTAGGTTTTGCCTTACTCCTGTGCATCCTCCATCCTGGCCATTCAGGCATTACCTCAAATGTCCCCCACCTGCAGAGCTCTTTTCTGTTAAGGGGTCTGCTGTTCATGATGAATTTTTAACTAGGAAAGTTATTTTAACATCCTACATTCTCAGTTCCAGCCTCAACCAGACCATAACTCTTGCCTACTTCGAATTAATTCCTTTGTTTATTTATTGATTTTGAACTTTATTCTCATTCATTGTAGACCTTACCCTTGTATTCACTTCCTTAAAGCTTTCATTTCTTTCCCCTCATCTTCTGATAACATTAAGTCCCAGGTAGGAACTTCCCTGGCAGGCCAATGGTTAAGACTCCACGCTTCCAGTGCAGGGCATGTGGGTTCAATCCCTGTTCGGGGAGCTAAGATCCCATGTGCCATGTGGCACAGCCAAAAAAAGAAGTCCCATGTAACCATGTTACCTGTCACATGACATAAAAATTCTTCTTTTAGTGATCACCATGACATATCATCTTGTTCACACAGAGATTTCCATCTTCTTTCCTAAACCTCCCAATCTGTTCCATACATGTGGTTGCTTCCTTGATTCATTCCTCTATGAATTATTTTTTTGATAGTCTAGTGTAAGCTGGAAGGTAACAGCAGTTGAAAAAACAAATAGACCAAGAGCTTTCATTCTAAGAGGACGAGACATCAATTTAATCAAAATGTAAAATAAATAATATGTCTAGGGGGTGAAAAGTGCCGTGATGGAATTAAGTTGCATAATGGATCTCTCTGAGGTGCACATTGTAAGTTAAATGTGCTTGGAGTTCTCTACTGTGTCATTTTCTTTTCTTTTTTTTCTTTCTGTCTTCTAGTTTTTTCTTTCTTTCTTTTTTTGCTGTGTCATATTCTTCATTCCCCTCATGCAGACCAGAACAATGGATCCATGGGGAGGCCTGTCTTCCTCCAGAATGAGCCCTGGTTTCCTCCACCTCTCTTCCTCTCCATCATTCCTTCCCGCCATGTTTTCCAACCTGCAGCTGTTTTCCTTGTGTCTATCTCTGCCTTGTAAAGTGGTTTTACCCACCTACAGTATAGGCTCCTTGAACACGAGGAGTATGTTTGCGAATCCCCAACACTAGCACCATTCCTGGTACACAGAGGTGATCAGTAAGGATCTGTGGAATGAATGAGTCCATCCCTCCGCAGTTTGGATGAGGTGGCCCTACAACCTGTGGTCTCCTGCTCACAGGAAATTGCTCGTATTTTATAGTATTTAGAAAGTAACCAAATCTGTATTTATTCATTATAACTGTTTTTTCCCAATGTATAAAGAACATTAAACATGGAGTTTTATTAACATTCATACCATAGGGTCATCACTAAAAAGACACCTCACATCAAAGTATTTTTTAGAATACCTTTATTCCAAATCTGAAAGATGGAGGAATTCATTCTTCTTCTCTTTCCTAGAAGTCTGGAAAGTTGATAATCACCTGCTGGAGCACTTACAAAATGAGAGCATGGAGAAGAGACTAGAACAATGGCACGAACAGAACCCACTGGAATATTCTGTTCATCGGAGCAGAACTCATTTTCTGTTCAGGCAAAATCATGGTATGTTTGACTTACATGGAAAAAGTATGAAATCAAATTTAACCTTACTTTCCGAGAGCAGGAGCTATGAAATAAAGAGCCCTGCTGAGTTTACTGGAGAAGTCAGATCCTGTCTCCATGCTGACAATGAACAATTTCATACTGAAATTAAATTCCCCAAAAGCCAAAAACTCATCAACACTAAGTCCCAATTCATCAAGCATCAGAAAACTCAAAAAATAAAGAAATCTCATGTATGTGGTGAATGTGGGAAAGCTTTCATCAAAAAATCTTGGCTCACTGATCACCAGAATCTTCATACAGGAGAGAAGCCCCATCGATGTAATCTATGTGGGAAAGCCTTCTTCAGAAAGTTCAAGCTCACTGAACATCAGAGAACGCATACAGGAGAGAAACCTTATGAATGTACTGAATGTGGTAAAGCTTTCCTCAAGAAATCAGGGCTCAGTGTCCATCAGAAAACCCATACCGGGGAGAAACCATTTATATGCAGCGAATGCGGAAAGGGCTTCATCCAGAAGGGAAATCTTATGGTGCATCAACGGATTCACACAGGCGAGAAACCTTATATATGCAATGAATGTGGAAAAGGCTTCAGCCAAAAGACGTGCCTCACAGCACACCAGAGATTTCACACAGGAACGACTCCCTTTGTGTGCGGGGAATGTGGAAAAACCCTTTCCCAGAAGACAGGTCTCATTAAACACCAAAGGACTCACACAGGAGAGAAACCCTTTGAATGCAGCGATTGTGGGAAAGGCTTTATTGAGAAGCCGCAGCTCGTTATCCATCAGAGAATCCATACAGGGGAGAAACCCTATAGATGTAGTGAATGTGGGAAATCATTCAGAGGGAAGTCAGTCCTCAATAAACATCAGAAAACTCACTCAGTCAAGGTGGAAAATCCTCCCTTAGAGGGTCACAGGTCCTCACAGAGCAGTGTTGTCCTCCAAGAGAAAAACCTGAATACAGTGACAATGCAGGTACCTTCTGTGGTCCCTCAGACATCAGTCAACATCAGTGGGCTCCTAGCAAACAGGAATGTAGTCATAGTGGGACAGCCTGTGGCCAGATGTGCACCCGCAGGAGAAAGCAGAGGGTTGGCACAGGAGAGAACCCTTATGAATGCAGTGAATGTGGTTGTGCCTTCAGTGGTCAATTATATTTTATTTTATGTCACAGAAAACCAGTAGGGAAAAAATTAAGACATTCTCTGAGGAAAAGGGTTGAGTGAAAGTTTCTAGTTCATATGTTGGCTGAAAAGTATACACTGAGAGAAACTGTATAAATGCTGAGACTGGGAACACATGACCTACTCATCCAATTACATATATGCCTTGATACAGAGGCATAATCTGATGTTAACCCAAACACATAAACGTCAGTTGCTCTGTTTTGTCAGTTAAATAAATGAACGAAGCCTGAGTTCAACTAAGTGGAGGAAATAAGGAGGTGGATTTTTTAAACACACAATTTGTTTCTGGAACGTTGCTATGGAGGAAAAATCACAGGAGGGCTAATATTGGATTGGTGGGATATGGGGCGTGTATATATCAATTCAGTTTCCCCAGGCCAAGGTGAACAATGAATCTGAAACTGGGATGTCTTCCTTAAACTTTCAGAAGTTTATATTATGCAGAGGGACTAATGAAACAACAGCCTTAGACTGAGTCAGTTTGGTCTTTCACAGAGTATTTGTCAAATACGTCCTTGGTATATGGTTCTGTTCCAAAAGCTGAGGATATTGTGGTGATCAGAATAGAGAAAGCTCATGGTCCCCTGGAGAGACCATTGAGGTAGTCGGATTATCTTTAAGTGGCATCTATACACTCAAGCTAATTTAGTGAGAGGACGTAAGTATCCATAGTAAGTGAAATGGACCTGGAGTAATTGGCTCAAGGGAATATGACAATTTATTGTTGAAGGAGCATATCATTTGGGGGATTGGGGAAGGAGTTAATAATGGTATTTAAGCACCATAGAACACAAATAAGTTTTAAAAAAATTTATTGAAGTATAGTTGATGTACAATGTTAATTTTTGCTGTACAGCAAAATGACTCAGTTATATGTATGTACATATATTCTTTTTCATATTTTTTTCATTATGGTTTATCACAGAATAATGAGTATAGTCCCCTGTGCTATACAGTAGGACCTCGTTGTTTCAAGTAAGTTATTTTTTATTTTTATTTATGTATTTATTTGGCCACATCACACGGCTTATGGGATCTTAGTTCCCTGAACAGGGATTGAACCAGGGCCCTCAGCAGTGAAAGTGTGGAGTCCTAACCACTGGATCTTCATGGAATTCCCCAAATAAGTTTTTTTTTTTTTAATGCCTATTTGTTATCTCCACGAGGAAATTATAAATTCCTTAACTTTAGTGGCTTTCTTTAAATTTTAATGTTTAAAAAAATTGAAAACCAATAAGATGAAAAATCAGTTCTTCAGTTACACTAGTCACATTTCAAGTGCTCAACAGTCATGTGACTCGTGGCAATAGAATTGGACAGCACAGACAGCAAAATGGTGAGACAATGGGAAGACGCTCTACCGTCATTTCCATTGTACCAGAAAGTTATATTGGAGAGTGCTGGTTTCCATGATTTTCAGTTTCCCAACACAGAGGGGGGAAAAATAATTCTTATCAGCTCTAGATTTGGAAAGTGAATGAATAAACTAACGGGCTAATCAAAATGTATTCTGTCACTCGAGGGAAAGACAGTTCTAAAGACCAAAATTGACACCCCAAACTGTTTGAGGTTAGAGAGACTTAACTGATTATAAAGGGACAAAGCAGAAAAGGAAAATGATTCCTAGAATAAATAGAACAAATGCAAAATGAGAGCCTTAGTCTTTAAGAATGGTGGAGTGTATAGGGAGTGGGAGGAGGTGAGATCTTCTAGGAATGTCTTGGAAATGAATCCTGAGATTTGTCCACAGGCCTAACACCTGTGAAGAGTTGCCATTTAAAGATCCTGGCTCCTCTGTGACCTGCTGAATTGAGACAGGTGTCTTCTATCTCCGTCATTCCTTTCCGCTGTCCTCAAAGTGGGGTCTTTGCTTTCTCCTTTATCCAGAGTTCTTTCCCATGATCCCATGAGGATATAAGATCCCAATTACAAACAGTCCTACTCATAAAAGACATGGAAATTTGACGTGCTGTGGCCCACTCAGAATTCAACCAAAATCCTGGGTCTGGGTAATTTACTCCTCCAGAAACATTTTAAAGCACCATCACTGTGCTAACTCACTGTTTTACACAGTGAGCAAAACAGGCAAAGGAACAGCTTTTATGGTGGACCATATAATCTAGTAAAGGAGAGAGATGGTGAGATTACAAAATGTCAGGAAGTGATAAATCCTATGAGGAGAAATGAAGTCTAATAATAGATAGTAATTTATAGTAATCTGTAGGTAGTAATGAGGGAGATTTCTCCCTCCCCAAGGAAAGGCTTTTCTGGATATAATTTGAGCCAAAACCGAAGTACTGAGAGGAATCACCCTTCAGAATATTTGTAACCAGAGAACATTCCAGGACTGTTCGTAATAATTGTCTATGACAAACTTCCTGCCTCAGATTCTCTGAGAAACTTAATGCAATTCCTGAGTCACACCCCACACCTCCTAAATCAGAACCTCTGGGGCTGGAGTCCCGGACTCTGCATTTTTAACAAGGGCCTGATGCACACCTAATTTTGAACATATTTGTCCTAAATCCTGGGCTACGGTCCCCATCACCACCCTCACATTATAATGGGATGGATTCAGGACAGAGAGTCTCCAGCAAAGAATCAGTCATGAGGGCTCCAGCAACCTGACCCTCAGCTCCCCTCCACTTCCTGTCCTGTGACTCTCCACTTCCAGCCAAGGCATGATCAGGCGGGCTCACTCCTGGAACTGATCAGTTGGGGCCTGGGACGGGCTGGCTGGGCTGCCCTGAGCTCTGAGGGCCACGTGCTGAGCTTACCTTTCAGAACTTGGCATCCCCAGGTAAAGGAGGCCCAGTGCATGCCTAAGCCTGCTTCCACACCCAGGATCCTTATGATTTCAATAAAGATCACCCTTCACCTCAAACAGTGAGTAGGAGTGGGCAATGAAGTCATACTGCCTGATTTTTAAAAAATAATTTATTTATTTATGTTTGACTGCATTTGGGTCTTTGTTGCTGTGCCCGAGCTTTCTCTAGTTGCGGCGATCGGGGGCTACTCTTTGTTGCGGTGTGCGAGCTTTTCATTGCGGTGGCTTCTCTTGTTGCGGGGCACAGGCTCCAGGCATGCAGGCTCAGTAGTTGTGGCTCCAGGCTCTAGAGCGCAGGCTCAGTAGTTGTGGCGCACGGGCTTCATTGCTCCGTGGCATGTGGGATCTTCCTGGACCAGGACTTGAACCTGTGTTCCCTGCCTTGGCAGGCGGATTCTTAACCACTGCACCACCAGGGAAGTCCCATGCTGCCTGATTTGAATCCTGCCGTGCCAGCCGTGAGCTGTGTGCCTCTGAGCAAGTTACTCAACTCACCTCAGTTTATCGTTAATATCTGCCTGGGTAGGTTTATTGTGAGAAGTAGACGTAGTTAAAATAGTGCCTGCCAAATGCAATGAATAACAGTATTATCATTAGTCCTAGTGAGGGAGGACTTTCCTTTCTTCCCTCTTATCTTCTGGGTCCCTCCTTCATTCTTCATCATCTTCAGCAATCACTTCTTCAGTGAAGCTTTCCCTCACTTGGCCAGGTTCCCCAATTTCTGGCCCTCCATAGAACTATGTTCCTCTCCTTATAAGCCCTTTATAGACTTGCAGTTTTATTTTTCCTGGATTTAGATGTGTATTCCCCATCAAGATTGGATTGAAATTGTTTGAATAGGTCACAGAGTCATGTGGTTCAAAACTTAAAACTATATAAAAAGGTGCATTTATGAGTCTCACTTTTACCCTGTTCTCAGTTTGTTTTCCCTTGACCTTCTGGCTCCCACAGGTAAGTTTTATTGTGTCTCCCTCCAGTGTTTTGTTTTGTTTTTTTTGGCAGTACAAGCAAGTAGATACTACTTTTTGTCCCTTTTCAAAAAGCAGCACATATATACATTCTCTTGCGCCTTTGCTGTATTTAATTTTCACTGAGCAGCATAGAACCTTGACGAAGAGAATACTGTATCTTGCAAGCCAAATTCAGTTATTCATTTAATAGTCCGTTATTGAAAACTTCTGTTCAAGTTTTTGTTCTGAGCACTGTGGATACAAAAATATTACAGAGTTTCTGTCTGAGGAACTCATAGTACATTTTGGAGGGCAGTCAAATTAGCATATTTTGATGGTCTAGAAAGATAAATGATCTTCAGTCATCCCTTGTATAGACATGTTTTCTCTATTGGATGCCTTCTTATACTTCCTATCATTAGCACCACGATACAGCTGCAATTTTATATTTAATAATAACTGTATTATTGTTTTTGAGACTGACCTGGAAGGTGTCCGAGAATGCTATCCGAAGAAGTGACATCTAAGATGACTCATGATAGAACAGCCATAGTAACTAATATTCTCTCATTGCTTCCTGTGTGTCAAGGACTTCAATGGAGGGAAAGTATTTGCAAATTCCTGGTAGCATATGAGACCATAGGGCATTGGGAAGTGGAAGGCAGGGAGTAATGGAAGATGATAATGGAGAATCCGTTTGATGTTTGCTTGTATACAGTCTTAAAAGAATTCTCTTGAGATCTTGCTTTAGTCTGTAATCAGTATACTAATTCAGAGCTTCATGAAGGGTATGGTAATAAACATGGTGTGGTACAGAAAAAAAGGAGGTGGCTGGAGAGACACCTTCTAAGAAGGGACCAGTGCGGTGGCAAATTCAGTAGTAATTCAGATAAATGGACTAAAGCAATGAGGGTGAGTACAGGGAGTGATTCAGAAGTTATTTCTGAGACAGCATAACAGGAATTGGTGGCCAGTGTGACAACGACATATAAGTATTGTTTTGGCTTCGTCCTCTGACCTTTTCACAGCAACCTCCAGTAACCTACAATCCAGGTAACATCTCTATTCTTAATTTATTGTGTAATAGTGACTGCTAGATGAGAAACAGAATAAGGGAAAGTTCAGTCTGGAAGGGAGAAGGACTTCCATTTTAGACTTGTGTAGTTTGAGGAGCTGTGAGACTGGAGCAGGCAGTATGTTTTGATGCTGTGTTAATAAAACCTTTTGAGTTTAGTGGGTACTCAGTGAAGAGTCCATCTCCAAGCCCAAACCCCAAATATAATCAAAATTGTAAGTTTTACTTAATCCATTCAAAAATTTGAAATGCATGTTTATTAATGTTTGCCATGTGAGGATATTATAAATACTGTTCTGGAGGTCAGTATTTCATCCTTTTGAAGTCACTTTAAAAATACTGGTGGGCTTCCCTGGTGGCGCAGTGCTTGGGAGTCCGCCTGCCGATGCAGGAGACGCGGGTTCGTGCCCCGTTTCGGGAGGGTCCCGCATGCCGCGGGGCGGCTGGGCCCGTGAGCCATGGCCGCTGGGCCTGCGCGTCCGGAGCCTGTGCTCCGCAAATGGGAGAGGCCACAACAGTGAGAGGCCCGCATAACGC
>NW_006783279.1:41891-42474 GCF_000442215.2 Lipotes vexillifer
AAAAAAAAAAAAAAAAAAAAAAAAAATACTGGTAATTCTATAATTGGCTTTTTAATGGCTATAAACCGTTCTGTTGAAGGAATGTGTTTAATTTACCAAACTATTCACCTGCTGATTGTACATTCAAGTTATTCCTAGTTTTTAAAAAATTTACCAAAATTTCTGTGGTTAATATAAAAAGTTTTTAACAAAGATTCTTAGCATTGGAATTTCTACATCAACGAGAATGAAAATTTTAAATTATGTAGATAATTCTAATAAATTGCCCTCTAGAAAGAATGTATAGATAATATCCTCTACTACTCCTTTGCCTGCATAAAATAATAGCTAATGTTTCTTAAGTGTGTTTATTTGGGGATGATGCCAAACAATATAACAGCACAGCTCACCATTTAATTCCTTTGAAATGCCCTTCGTTTTTTAAGGAAACATTTGCATACATTTGAAGCCTCACCCCTCACCCTTCCCTACCAGAGGCAGCCACATTCCCAGGCCCCTATGGGCATCGGTGTTCACAGAGCCCCGCTCTCAGCATCGGCCCCGCCCCTTCAACAGGTCTCAGACCAGCCGTACTCATTCCCAT
>NW_006783279.1:42486-60087 GCF_000442215.2 Lipotes vexillifer
CTCTTTCCCAAATTTCACCAGGACTCGAAGTTTCCGTGTTTTGTGCAGGACCTGACCGCCGCCTTTACAACGTGTCTCAACTCCTACAAACTTCGTTGACCGTCCCAACTTTCCTCCTAACACTAGCTCCTCGGGTCTCTGCTGAACGGAAATGCACTTCCTGTAAGATGGCCGCCCCCTTGGTGCTCCTCCGTCGTGGTTCACGGGCGCCGCCATCTCTCTCGTGTTGCCCAAAAGACAAAATAGAATCCAGCTGGCGCCGCCACGGCCTTGGATAGGGCCCAGCCTCTAAAAAATTATTCAGCCTAGAGCTTCTGACCGACAACGAAGCGGGAAAGGGAAGGAGGTGTCCAAAAGTGATTTCAATTCTTCCCGCTCTGAGCCGTAGCCTCCATCATGACCGTTTCCTCCCCGCTCGCTGAGATGGGCGTGGCCACGTTACGTCATAGAGCTGGTCGTGGTACCCGAACTCCAACACACCGAAAAGCTCTGAGGTCGGGCAGGGCCGGAGGCGTACCTAGCGACAGCCAGAGAGGGGATTTGGGCGCGACAGCGGAGGAGTGGGAATCATTTTGGAAGTGAATTCAGTCTTTGGCAGCTGGCGGGAACCTTGAGAATCTCAGCAGCAGGTGGGTCGGGGTCTGCACGTGGGTCCGGAGTGAGGGGCCTGTGAGGCCAGTGAAAGGCCTTCTGGGGGTGTCTTTAGGTTCAGTCACTGGGGAGGCTTGGCTTCAGTAATAGGCCCTTTGGCGGTCAGTGTTATTAAATGTATGTATGAAGAGAGAAACGACCGAGGCTCTGACTGAGGGTTTTTGTTGATGTGGGTATTTTGAAACCCAGCGCTCCTAAAATTGAGTTCCCCCGCTGACTTTATATTTAACCTCTCTATCCCAAACTTTACTCTTTTTCTTCTCTCACCCGTGTTCCCCTCAGGATTGAGGAGTATGAAAGAAAGGGGGGGATTGAAACAGCAGGACCCTGAAGTACCTCTTGGGTACAAAAGCCCCTCTGTGTCACCCCCTTTCTAGCTTGTAGAAAAAGGCTTTGGTCTCTTGGGGTATCGCTGAGTTCCAAAGATCAGACTAATTAGGGAAGTAAGGGAACATAGAAGCAGGAAAAAGCAGACAAGAAACAATAGTTCACAGAGTCCTAGTTCCTCCTCAAAGGATGTGCATAACGATCTGATGCATACCTTTAAGTTGTTCTGCAGAAACTAAGACACCTTCCAGGGTGGAGGGTGGTGACTACTTGCTGAGCATAAGCATGTAGACCTCAGACTGGTTGGAACCAGAAAGTTGATTAAGGTTCCTGAAACACTCTGTTACCTCACCAACAACCAATCGGAAGAAAGTCATCCCTCACCTGCATCCCTCACCACAAACGTTGCCTTTAAAAACCCTTCCCTGAGGGCTTCCCTGGTGGCTCAGTGGTTCAGAGTCCACCTGCCGATGCAGGGGACACGGGTTCGTGCCCCGGTCCGGAAGATCCCACATGCCGCGGAGCGGCTGGGCCCGTGAGCCATGGCCACTGAGCCTGCGCGTCCGGAGCCTGTGCTCCGCAGCGGGAGAGGCCACAACAGTGAGAGGCCCGAGTACCGCAAAAAACAAAACAAAACAAAAAACCCTTCCCTGAAAGCCATCAGGGAGTTGAGTCTTTCAAGCCTGAGCTGCCAGTTCTCCTTGCTGGGACCTGTAGTAAACGCTGGACTGTCCTTCATACCAATGCGGTGTCAGTAAATTGGCTTTGCTGCTCAGCGGGTGAGCTGACCCAAGTTTGGTAGCAATTTCTGTTCGTGAAGCTCAGTGATTAAGACCTGGAGTGGTAGGTGTAGATCAGTGAATTCGATGTCTCATGCAGGTCTGCGATTCACTGTAGGGCTCAGACGTGGAGAAGCCTGGGATGGGGGACGGGTGCTAATGAATGGTGGTTTCTGGTTCAGATTTCAGATTTAACTTGGAGTCATTTTTTGTTGTTGTTTTGTGGGGGAGGCTAGTGCATGTGGAGAGGCATGAGGCTGGCGGTTTGGAGACCCAGGGTCCCTGGAGAATAGGTAGGTTGAGGTTCAGATGGCAATTCCTGGGCACAGACTTGATGATAGATTCATTCAACTGATCCAAATCCAGTTCACTCCTTCAAGTCCATACCTTCATCAAGGCACTAATTAAAAACTCTTTTGTCGGACTTCCCTGGTGGTGCGGTGGTTGATGAGAGTCCGCCTACTGATGCAGGGGACGCAGGTTCGTGCCCCGGCTCGGGAAGATCTCACATGCCGCGGAGCGGCTGGGCCCATGAGCCATGGCCTCTGAGCCTGCGCGTCTGGAGCCTGTGCTCCGCAACGGGAGAGGTCACAACAGTGAGAGGCCAGCGTACAGCAAAAAAAAAAACCCAACTCTTTTGTCTTGCCACATAAACACTCTTGTCATTGTCTTCCCAACCAAAAATGTAGTTAGATATGATCTGGTGGTGTGTTATAAAAGATACGTTTTATTCTTCTTGCCTCCAATTTTACTCCACAGTTTTCTTGGATATGTCCTTTCAGGTTCATGCTACACAAGTGAAAACATCTGCTACCTGAAACGCTGATCTCCAGTGCAAACCACTGTGTATGTTTAATATTTTTTTGTTACCTTTGCATTTGGAATGACCTGTATAACAGATATAATTTGGTTTTATCACTTCATTTCTAATTATAAACACTTCCATCATATAAAAGGATTACAGATTTTCTTAATGGCTGCAGTAGTGTCACATCAGGTGGGTGAACCAGTGACGAGGTTACTAGAGTCGCATTAAATGTACGTATACATTAATTTGGATAGGCTAGACATATATCTGTACTTTTCTGCAACATGTTATGATTCTATGCTTATCCAGGTTCTCTCACCCGCCCACAGGATTTGTTGCCATTTACTACTGAATAATTCAGAGTGTTCATTTATATTGGCTTTTTAGTTTGAAGGTTTTTCTTGGGTTTTTTTCCTGGGTGTGCAGGGTTTTGTTTCTATTTTGATTAACGTGTTGATTTTCTCATTACTATTGATTTCTAGTTGTGTTGCATTGTGGTCAAGGAATAAGCCTCTTTGATATTGACTTGTGGAACTTATGAAAATTTCTTTCTATGGCCTACTTTGCTCTGTAAAGCTTTATTGTTTTATATTTACACATAGGTGTATTTCTGGAAAGGCAGGTGGCCCTTCTAGGGCAACACGAGTGATTCCATAAAGTGAATGGGTGCAATGCCAAGAAATCATCAGCAGGGACATGAGGGCTCATGGACAAGGAGTCATGAAACTGGGATGTGGCCAAGATGTGGCATTCATGTTCTCCTTCCGCATGAAGTTTTTTTTTTATTTTTTTGCGGTACGCGGGCCTCTCACTGCTGTGGCCTCTCCCGCTGCGGAGCACAGGCTCCGGACGCGCAGCCTCAGTGGCCATGGCTCACGGGCCCAGCCGCTCTGCGGCATGTGGGATCTTCCCGGACCGGGGCACGAACCCACGTCCCCCGCGTCGGCAGGCGGACTCTCAATCACTGCGCCACCAGGGAAGCCCTATGTTGTGGGTTTTTAAACAAAAGAAAACTCTTAAGTGTTGGGATTTGATGTTAGAGGATGCCTATATTAGTTTTTTATATATATATATATAAGTTTATTTATTTTTGGCTGTGATGGGTCTTTGTTGCTGCGCGAGGGCTTTCTCTAGTTGCGGTGCGCGAGCTTCTCGAGGTGGCTCTTCTTGTTGCGGAGCACGGGCTCTAGTCATGTGGGCTCAGTAGTTGTAGCTCATGGGCTTAGTTGCTCTGCGGCATGTGGGATCTTTCCAGACCACGGCTTGAACACATGTCCCCTGTGTTGGCAGGCGGATTCTTAACCACTGCACCACCAGGGAAGCCCCCATATTAGTTTTCTGTTAGTTCTGTGATAAAGTAACATAAATTAGTGGCTTAAACAACACAAGTCTATTATCTTACAGTTCTATGGGTTAGAAGGTCAACATGGATCTTACGGGGCTAAAATCAAGGTCTCAGCAGGACTGCGTTATTTTCTAGAGGCTCTAGGGGGAGAATCTGTTTGTCTTTTCCAGCTTCTAGAGGCTGCCCACACTCCTTGGCTCCTGTTTCCCTTTCCCCCCATCTCCAAAGCCAACAATGGTGTGTAGAGTTCTTGTCACATCACATCTCTCTCTGGTCTCTTCTGCTTTCTTCCATGTATAAGGATCCTTGTGATTACATTGGGCCTACCTGAATAATCCAGGAAATCTATTTTTAGGTCATCTGATTAGCAACTGTAATTTCATTAGCAGCCTCAGTTCCCCTTTGCCTTGTGATGTAACATATTCACAGCTTCCAGGGATTAGAACGTGGATATCTTTGTGAGGGCCATGATTCCACCTACTGCAGCACCTTTACTGCAGGATGCCACCGCAATAAATAAATAAATTTATATAAAAACAAAAACTAATATAGGCGTCCTCTAACATCAAATCCCAACCGACAAGGTGTATGGCTGAGGGGAATGCACAAATTAAAGCAAATTTGCTTTTGAGTCCTTAGAATCAAGTGAAGTAAGGAGAAGGAAGTTCCAGAACCAGGAAAGCATCACTTCTGGGGTTGCCATTAATTTGAGATGTGAGAGCTATGACCAGAATTTGAGTGACAATCTAGAAAAGTAAAAAAAAGAAGAATCCCAGTTCCAGTCATTTTCTAAGAACAGAAGAAAATGACCAAGGTCCAGGTGAGTTTTACATATTTATTTATTCCCCCCTTTTCTGTTGTATTTGTAGAGACTTATACAAATTGACTTGATGAATTGGAAAATGACACATTGATAAGAGCCTGGATCTGAAGACAAATAAATATCAACCGTAATGTTGATGTCACGGTAAACTAGGAACGGTGGGAATGCAGGTCAGAGATTCTGCTCAGAATTGTGAAGTCAGAATATTAATAAAAAACTGTAAGACCTGAGGGCTTATTTATGTTGAGCTACCAGATTATCTCCAATAATTTTGGTAGCCAGTGACAGCAAGGGAAACACAAAACATTACAGGATTCGTGTTTTTGTACAGAGAAAGTAGATCATTTCCTCAGAAAAGTAAGTATTTCCTGGTACTGAAGTTTTAATAAATTTCTTGATGACTTTTCCTGCAGGGTGCAGTGGCCTCAATGGCAGCCTTCTGGTATATGCAAGAAGAGGTTCCTATTTCTCTGTTTCATGTGTGTGTGTTTTTACACTTTTTTATGGGGGCATAACATACATATAGTAAAGTGAATTTTTACACAGTTGTACACCTGTGGTTGTTTCTTATAGGGTTCCTTCAATACCCTTCTGGTATTCTGGCTTTCTTCAGATATAAAAATCTAGATTTATCTAGACAAATGGATGGTTTAAATGGCCTCTCAAGCCATTTTTGCTGAATTGGATTCCGGGTACAGACCTACCAGCAGAGTTTAAAATCACATTCTCTGCTAAAGACTTGGGATGTAGGGATCCATGATGTTGTCTTTGTCACTGCATCCCAGGCTTAGAAATGTAGTATTCTTCCTGAATTATTCGTCGTCAGTTTTTATCTACCTCCTTGTATTAGTTTCCTGTGGGTGCCATAATACATTACCGCAAAGTAGGAGGCTAGAACGACAGAAGTGTATGTCCTCACAGTTCTGGAGCCCAGAAGTCTGAAATCAGGTTGTCAGTGAGGCTGTGCTCCCTCCAGAGCTCCTGTCCCTTGCCTCGTCCAGCTTTTGGTGGCTGTCTGCGTTCTGTGGCTTGTGGCCTTATCATTCCAATCTCTGTCTCTGTCTTCACGTTACCTCCCCCTCTTCTGTTTGTCTGTCTCATTCTGTCTGTCTCTTATAAAAACACTTGTCATTGGGTTTAGTGCCCACCCAGACTATCTGGGACTATCTTCTCATTTTAAGATCTTTAATTACTATATCTGCAAAGACCCTTTATCCAGACAAGGTAAAATTTACAGGTTGGGGATTAGGAAGTGGACATATCTTTTAGGAGGCCACCATCCAACCTGCTACCTTCCACTTTTATCATCTTTTGATGTTATCAAATGAGTCATATACAAATCATTTGTTTGTGAAATATACAAAAACTATATGGAAATAAATAGAGCAGAAAAAGAAAGTGGCCCTGTCAAACCCTTCTCTACTCATCACTTAGGAGAGAAATAATTCTGTTTTTATTAACACTTATATGCACGTAGATATACATACATTATGTATACTTATGTGCATATACACATATTTTTTGTGAAAATATTTTTGGATTACTGAGATCATAATAAACACATTACTTGCTTTATTCCTATAGCAACCTGCCCTGGAGAGCATTCCATTCAAGTTTTTTTTTTTTTTTTTTTTTGCGGTACGTGGGCCTCTCACTGTTGTGGCCTCTCCCGTTGTGGAGCACAGGCTCCGAGGCCATGGCTCACGGGCCTAGCCACTCCACGGCATGTGGGATCTTCCCGGACTGGGGCACGAACCCGTGACCCCTGCATCGGCAGGCAGACTCTCAACCACTGCGCCAACCAGGGAAGCCCCTCCATTCAAGTATTTATGTATCTATTTCATTGCATTTAGGTTTGCATGATATTTCCTAGCATGTATATGCCTTAATTTATGTACCCTGTTTATATAAAGGTACTTTTTTTTTTTTGGCCCACTGTGCAGCATGTGGGATCTTCGTTCCCTGCAGTGGAAGCATGGAGTCTTAACCACTGGATTGCCAGGGAAGTCCCTAAAAGTACATTTTAGCCATAAAATTTCTTCACAATACACATTCTGAATATGTGTGAAATTTTTTTAGGTTAGATTCCTAAAAGGGAAATCTATGAGTCAAATGGTACCTGGACTTAAATTTTTCATTTTTGCTACAAAATTGCCCTTTTTTAAAGTCTTCAGCACTTCCTCTCAGAGTTTATGAAAGTCTCTGTTTTTCCCACATTCTTGCTATTATTTAATATTGTATCCATTTTTAAATCTTACAAATCTGAAATATAAAAGCTATATTATTTTTTGAAGGTTGTAGTGCCTAGTGTTTAGTTTTTTTAATTTATTTTATTTTGTTATTTTATTTTATTTATTTATTGTTTCCGGCTGCTTTGGGTCTTCATTGCTGCACGTGGGCTTTTCTCTGGTTGTGGCGAGCGGGGGCTACTCTTCGTTGTGGTTCACGTGCTTCTCATTGTGGTGGCTTCTCGTTGCGGAGCACGGGATCTAGGCATGCAGGCTTCACTAGTTGTGGCAGGTGGGCTCAGTAGTTGTGACTTGTGGGCTCTAGAGCACAGGCTCAGTAGTTGTGGTGCATGGGCTTAACTGCTCCGTGGCATGTGGGATCTTCCAGGACCAGGGCTTGAACCCGTGTCCCCTGCACTGACGGGCGGATTCTCAATGACTGTGCCACCACGTGAAGCCCCTAGTGTTTAGTTTAAGAGCACAAATTCTGTGGTCAGATTCACTCATTCATATCTTGCCTTGGTCTATAATTACCTGCTTGATCTTAGTCTGGCTATTTAATCTCTCTGCAGTCCTTTCTTCATCTGAAAAATGGGAATTATAATAGGATTTACATGAAAGGGTTATTCTGAAGATTAAATAGGTTAATGTATATCGGAGTTTTTCAGCCTCAGCACTATTGACTTTTTTGACTGAACAACAAATTCTTTGTTGAGGGGATACCACAGGATTATAGAATATTTAACAGTTTCCCTGGTCAGTACCCATTGGATGTCAGTATCACCCTCCCACTCCCAAGTTGTGATAACCTAAAATGTCATATGTCTGCTGTTGTAAAATAATTGTTGGCCGGTTGAGAACCACTGATCTATGTATATATGTATATACATATGTAGGACATATCTTAGAACATTGCCTGTTATTTAATAAGTGCTATCAGGGCTTCCCTGGTGGCGCAGTGGTTGAGAGTCCGCCTGCCGATGCAGGGGACACGGGTTCGTGCCCCGGTCCGGGAAGATCCTACATGCCACAGAGTGGCTAGACCTGTGAGCCATGGCTGATGAGCCTGTGTGTCCGGAGCCTGTGCTCCACAACGGGAGAGGCCACAACAGTGAGAGGCCCGCGTACCGCAAAAAAAAAAAAAAAAAAAAATGTGCTATTAGAATTAGTTTTACTATTATTTTTACTTGCATTATTATCAGTGACTTTGAACATATTTTAATGCATTTATTAACTGTTTGTATTCTGTGAATTGCCTAATCAAATCCTTTGTGCTGATTTTGATTTTTCTGATCTCCAAAATAAAAAATAGGTTTCAGGGATATTAGTCTTTATCTGTTTTTTGCAAGACATTTTCTAGTTGGTATTGTTAGTGTGCTAGTTCATGTGAATAGTAAACTACTCATTTCTACATATTGATTTATCACAGTCTATCTTCAAGTAATATTATACCACTTCATTCATAGTATAAGAACCTTAAAAGAGTGTGCTTCCATTTCTTCTCTACCAGCCTTTGTGCTAATGTTGTGCTACATTTTACTTCTGTGTATTTTAGAAATCCCACAGTACATTATTATCATTGCTTTAAACAATCAGTTATCTTCTAAAGGTATATAAAAAATAAGATTTTATAATACTCACAGGTTTTTCATTTCTGCAGCCCTTCATTCATTTGGGTAGATCCAGATTTCTATCTGAAGGACATCCTTTAACATTTTTGCTAGTACATGTATGCCACTGCTGACTTGCTTTAGCTTTTGCATACCTGTAGAAGGTTTCATTTTGCCTTCTTTTTTTTTTTTTTTTTTTTTTTTTTTGCGGTATGCGGGCCTCTCACTGTTGTGGCCTCTCCTGGTGTGGGGCACAGGCTCCAGAGGCGCAGGTTCAGCGGCCATGGCTCATGGGCCCAGCCGCTTTGCGGCATGTGGGATCCTCCTGGACCGGGACACGAACCCACGTCCCCTGCATTGGCAGGCGGACTCTCAACCACTGCGCCACCAGGGAAGCCCCTTGCCTTCATTTTTGAAATATATTTTCACTGGGAATTCAAGGTTGACAGTTTTCTTCTTTCAATCCTGTAAAGATGTTTTTCCATTGTCTTCTGACTTGCACTGTTTACAGGAGAAGTCTGTGTTTATCTGCGCTGTTCTTGTACCTGTAGTAAATTTGTTTTCTCTGGCTGTTTTAAAATGTTTCTCTTTAGGTCTTTTTTCAGTTTCATGCTGAATAGTTTCTATTGCTGTATCTTCAAGTTCACTAATCTTTTCTTCTGCAGTGTCTAGTCTGTTATTGATCACATCCAACGAGTATATTGTTCATCTCAGACATTTTTAGAGTTGGAATTGGGTCTATTTGATATCTTCCATATTACTCCATATCACGTTCATGTTTTCCTCCACCTTTTTAAACATATGTATGTATAATATGTATTTTACTATCCTTATCTACTAATTTTATTATGTATGTCATTTCTGGTTTTGTTTCTGTTGATGATCTTTTCTCTTTGTATGAGTCATATTTTCTGTCTTTGCATATCTGGTAATTTTTATTGAATACCAGGCATTATAAACTTTTCATTGTTGAGTGATAGACTTTTATTCCTTTAAATATTTTTCAGTTTTATTTTTAAATATTTTAAATATTTATTAAATATTATTCAGTTTTATTCTGGGATACAGAATAAAATTTACAGAATAAATAAATAAATAAACACAGAATAAAATTTACTATACCTATGTTTTTCAACGAGAAGGAGGCTGTGGGTACTGTCATATGCTTTACAGGATATATAGCACCCTTGGTCCCTGACCATTAAATACAGTAGGCACCTGGTCAGTGTGACAATCTGAAACATTCTCACAAATTTTCATATCCATCTTTGGTTTTTTAAAAATTTATTTATTTATTTTGCCTGTGTTGGGTCTTTGTTGCTGCGCGAGGGCTTTCTCTAGTTGTGGCAAGCGAGGACTACTCTTTGTTGTGGTGCATGGGCTTCTCATTGCAGTGGCTTCTCTTGTTGTGGAGCATGGGCTCTAGGCATGTGGGGTTCAGTAGTTGTGGCTTGCAGGCTTAGTTGCTCTGCAGCATGTGAGACCTTCCCCAACCAGGGTTCATGCCTGTGTCCCCTGCATTGGCAGGCAGATTCTTAACCAGGGAAGTCCCATATCCCTCTTTGATATGACATCTAAAGTTGGAACAAGACAAGGGTGTCCAGTGACACCACACTCTTTGGAAATATTAGTCAAGAAAAGAGATAAAAGAGATATAAATTTGGAGAAGAGGATTTAAAATTTTCCATACAGATAATTTGGCTGCATACTTGGAAAAATCTGAGAATCACTACAAGCTTATTAGAAACAATAGGAGAAATCCATATATAATATTAAGATATACTAATAAGTATAACATTCTTTTTTTTATAGAAATAAGTTTTAATTTTCTGAAGTAAAAAAACTTAACAAGATTTAGTTGATAACCTAGTTACCTCATACAGCACTTTTTTTCCTTTAAAATACTCAAATACTCTTGCATTGCATTCTTTAGAAAACAGACCAGAAGATACTTGCATTTAACAAGTTCTGTGAAGAACATTCAACCACATCCATGTTTTTCATGATACTGGAAATACTGTTATATGTCAATTTAACCTATCTCTTAGAAGAAAAACTAAGACAATTGAAATAACTAGTTTTCTAATCTTTAGTTCTGTTTCCACAAATAAAACCTATCACTTTTCACAATGAGAAAGCCAAAAATAATATACAAACCAAAAGAGCTAACCTGAAATCACTTATCCCCTTTATCAAGATAATAGGTTAAGTGCAGATCAACAAAACAAGAATAGTTACTGTTTTTTTAACCATTTAACTAACTCTGGCTCAAAGTTAATAAATAACAGCTATGTACAACCCGTAAATGTATATAAATTCCATATCACATCTTCCCTATTTTGTAAGGAAAGAAAATAGTTTTAATGTGTAAGAGGAAGAATAGTAAAACATATTACTAAAAGGCAATTTTGCCACTGTCACTGCTCAAGAAGTATACCAGTAACCTTCTGGCAAACAGCTGCTGCCCATGCCCCAAAACGTGAGATTAGGTGATTCTAAGTAAGCATGAGGAAAAAAATTACAACATTTTTTGTCCCTATTCATAATGCTCTCCCAGCCCCAGAAAATCAGGTTAAATGGATTTTGCAGAGCATTTCTACCTAGTCTAACAACTTAATGTAAACAAAAAGCAACATTCATTTTTAAGTAAAAATCATAACACTGATTTTGAAACTGAATGGGATTCTCATCATATAAGACAGTAAGCTAAACAGCAAATTCTTGTGTAGAGACAATTATTTACCATAATCAATTCAAGTCTAACTAGAAGTTCTCAAATTACTTATTTTCAACTCAAGTAAAGACAATTAGGCTACTGCAGTCAGTTCCTCGTCTGTGTCGGTTGATTCATCTTTCAGTTCCAATTCTCCTAAATCTCTGTCTACAGCTGTCACAGTTTTCTTCTTACACTTCTTAGGCACTGCATCATTAGCACAGATTTTTCTCATTTTAATGTTTGGCAGTTTCTTCAGATCAAAATCCCATTCCCTGCATTTAAAATGTCTGGAATCTTGGGCTTCCCTGGTGGCACAGTGGTTGAGAGTCCACCTGCCAATGCAGGGGACATGGGTTCGTGCCCCGGTCCAGGAAGATCCCACATGCCACGGAGCAGCTGGGCCCGTGAGCCATGGCTGCTGTGCCTGCGTGTCCAGAGCCTGTGCTCCGCAACGGGAGAGGCCACAGCAGTGAGAGGCCCGCGTACTGCCAAAAAAAAAAATAATGATAATAAAATAAAATGAAATGTCTGGAATCTCAAGGCCGCAGCTCCCTGTACTGCTGCCGCTTTCGCTCCATTGTCTGCTTGATGACCTCCTCGGGAGAAGTGCTGCCTGCCCTGCCTGTCCTTGATGCTGCTGTGTAACTCAATCTGCTCCAGCTCACTGCTGAACTGATTTAAATACCTTTCAGCTAATTCACAAGCGTCTCTCTTTGAATATTCTACGTTTTGGGGATCAAGATAATTTTGAAACCGCTGCAGTTTTTCACAAATAAGGTTGAGATGCAACGCCTTTTCATTCTTCAGTTTTTCCTTTTTTTCTAGTTTGTGGGCCTCTCTTGTAATTTGAGCTGCTTTTCTACTATATGGATGGATGACTTTTTTTTTTCTTGTCCTACACTTTTTCCCTTTGGTGCTTTAGGCATGGCGACGTCCTTGTGGCCTGGGACCTCCAGATCTCCAGCTCCACGCTGTGGGACCTCAGGGTCTGCGGCGGCAGCAGCTCACGAAGCAACTCCCAGTATAACATTCGATTGAAAGTTATTTCACTTGGCACTTTGAAAATACTATTTCATTCTTTTTCAGGCTTCCATCACTTCTGTTGAGAACTTAGAGGCGATAAATCATATTTGTTCTTTGGTTAGGTGTATGTCATTTCCCTTTGGATATTTTTGAATTTTCACTTTGAGTTTTGGTGTTCTGCAGTTTTACTTCCATGTGTCTAGGAGTGGATCTCTTTTTCCTGATCCTGCTTGAAATTGTGGGGTTGTCTCATCCTGAGGTTGTGTGTCTTTTACCAGCTCTAAAATATTCTCTGCCCTTACCTCTTTGGTTATTACCTTCCCTCAAGTTTTCTGTTCTTCCCTCAGACTCAGAATAGGTGTAAATTCAACATTCTCACTCTACCCTTCATATCTCTCAACCTCGCTTTTGGATTTTCCATCATTGTCTTTTGCACTTCAGATCTGTTGTCTAGTTCACCATTCTCTCTATGTCATGTCAAATTGGTAGTCAATCTATAAATTGAAATTCCTAATTTCAATTACTGTATTTCTTGTTTTGAGAATTCATCTTTGTTTCTTCAAGTTAGCCCACTCATCTTTAAGACTCTGTTATGCCTTTGCACATATTAAACATTGTTTATATTCAGTGTCTTACAATAGCATCATCAGGTTTTTCATGTTTAATTCTAGTGCTTATTGTTTCTGTTTAACTTGTGCACAGTGAAGGCTTCTTGAGAGCAAGAATACATGTGTTTGTTTTGATATCACCTGCATGTAGTTCAGTGCACGCACATATGCACACAGATGGCAGATCTATCAAGGTTAACAAGAGGTTTTAATGACCACGTTTCAGAAAACCTTCTGAATTACTGAGGGGGTGGGTGGCTGAATCACAGCAGCAGGATATCTGTATAAGACTTTCCATTCTTCCACACAATATCATGTAAATCACCTATATAGATACAGCCTACACAGTAGAAATGATTAGAGTAGACTTCTGTACTTCTCTTCCAAACCATCAAATGATCACCCCAGATTAAAGAAGAATTCATTACTACAGGAATCATTATTATTTGAAGATGTAGCTGTGGAGTTCACCCGGGAGGAGTGGAGGCTACTAGACCCCGCTCAGAAGGACCTGTACCAGGATGTGATGCTAGAAAACTATAGCAACCTGCTGTCCGTGGGTAAGAACTGCTTCCCTGTGCCACTCGGGGTGCCCGATCAGCAGTCTTTCCTTTCTCAGTTGTGCGGTGATTTGGGGGCAGGTATCTGAAGTGTGAAGAATGTAAGAGAGATTGTCAAACTTTTTCTGCGAAGGGCCAGATAGTAAGTACTGCAGGCTGTTTGGGCTACCTACTGTCTCTATAATTATATTCTGGTTTTTTAAAATAACACTTATTTTATTTTATTTGTTTTTTCAGCACACACATATTTTTATTTATCAATTACATAAGTATTCTACTAAATTTATTATATGCACTGTAAAATATACTTAAAAATAGAAACGTCAAAAGGATGAAACATCAGTGAGATAAATATTTTTAAGTGGTTTTCATTTTTAAAATTTCATGGTACAAAACACTTTTGCTATCATGTGTTAGAAGTTTGCCTTCACTTTTCGAATACTCTGTTTTGTAAGAGCACCTTATTCTGAATTAATAATGCTTTTAAAATGTAAATAAATGCCTTAGTTACAGCCACGGACCATAGTTTGCTGGCCCCTACATAAGACTTGAATTTTATAAGTGACAGATTCTCCGTCTCCTCTCAGGCCTCAGATAGAGGGAGGAGTATGTTTTCCCTACTCCAAGGGGAAAACTCTTTTCCAAGGTACCGTCACACAACCTATAAAAGGTATCATTTAACAATGTTTAGATCTCACGCCCAAAGACATTTTCCTAAATATTCTGTTATCTTCCGCGAATAGGGTATCAAAGTCCCAAACCAATTCATATCTTCAGGTTGAAGCAAAGAGACAAACCATGGTTAGAAAAGGAAAACATCCACGGTCAGAACTTTCCAGGTAAGTGAATGAGAAACATCCAGGTAGAAAAGAAGTAAATTCCTAGATTGGTGGAGGCCTCACACCTTTGAAGTAGTGTTGAAGTGACTCATCTTCCGGTTTCTAACCTTTTGACAGTATCTAAACAGAGCCCCTGAGTATTACTCTCCTATGTTAACATTCATTGCTTAAGCATTTAGAGGAAAATACTCCTGTGTTCTCACCCCTGGATTTGATACTGATTTATTTCATGTAGGATCTTGATTTGTTTTGCTTAGATGTTTTTCTTTCTGAGGATTCTCAAATTTTTCGCTTCTTCATTGACTGCCATAGTATCACTGCTTGTTCCTTCCTCTTCCCTTGCTTTGAAAATTCAGTCTGCCACGCCTCTGTGCAAAGAGAGAACTTCCAATTCACCATCGTCTTCTGACTACTGAGCCTTGGGTAATATTGATTTCCTTCCTAACATTCAGCCCCACCCAGGGTGCTGTGTTCCCATGGTAACCTGGTCTTTTAATGTGCATCTGTCTGTTTCCTTATTCTGACTGGGCAAATATGAGCTAAAGCAAATGTAGCAAAACGTTAACTATAGAATCAAAGAGGTGGATATATGGCTGTTCACTGTGTAATTCTTTCAATTTGTTTGTCTGTTTGAAAATTTTTGTAGTAAAATGGTAAGGGAAGAGCTATAAGTATTGTAATTTTCGGAGTGAATTGTGCCTCCCACACACACTGAAATAAAGGAATTCACTCAAATAAAAAAACAAAAACAGAAAATTCACAATCTTAGACCCCACCTGAAATCAAACCATAAACCTCATGCATACTTTGCTGATTTCTCTGTATATTTGCTGGATCAGGTATTTATCTTGATTCATCTTAGTTACTCTCAGTTTAATTTCCCGAGTCTAAACAATTCTAGTTATAACCCTACTACCAACTATGGGATATTTAAATCCCTCTGTGATCAAGGGACTGCAAGATACAACGTGATGCTTACATAGAATTTTCTTTCCATTCCCTAAATTCAAAGTCAGCTTCATTTAAACCAGTCTCTACAATGCCCGCCACACATATTGTTTCATTGATTCATTCCCTCAACAAGTATTTTTAATGCCTAATACACGGTGCTATGTAGTGTGCTTTATATTATGTGGCTACAGCAGAGAATAAAAGGGACTAAGTTATTACTCTCACAGAACTTGCATTCTAAGTGGGGGAGGTACACAAGAAATATACAAATTTTTCTGGTGGTAATTAGAACCATGGAGAACAATGTAGGAGGTGGTGAATGTCAAGCAATAGGAGGGCCTGATGTTTTATACACAACGGACAGGGAATGCCTCTCTGCTCTACTAGGGTGGCTGAGTGGAGTGAGGGATGATCCATGGGTAGGCCTGGGAAAAGTGTACCAGCAGTGGTGGTCCTGAGGCAGAGGTGTACCTGGCGTGTTTGAGGACTGTCCAGGAAGCCTGTGTGGGGAGAGCAGAGCGATCAAGAGTGGAAGTGATACTCATGAGGTGAGAAAGGGGCCCACACGATGCAGGCCACTGTAGGCCATTTTAAGGACTTAGGATTTTTTTTTTCAGAATGACAGTTATTGAATGGTTTGGGGCAGAAGAGTGACATGATCTGGCTTATGCTTTGGGGTTTTTGTTTGTTTGTTTTGGCCACGCTGCACAGCTTGTGGGTTCAGTCCCCCGACCAGGGATTGAACCCAGCCCTGGCAGTGAAAGTGCCGAGTCCTAACCACTGGACTGCCAGGGAATTCCCTCTCTGGGAATTTCTATACAGGCACAGCTCATTTTATTGTGCTTTGCTTTATTGTACTTCGCAGATAGTGTGTTTTTTGCAACTGAAGGTTTGTGGGGAATTCCTTGGTGGTCCAGTGGTTAGGACTTTGCACTTCCACCACAGGGGGCACGGGTTTGATCCCTGGTCGGGGAAGTAAGGTCCCACAAGCCTCGTGGTGCAACCAAACCAAACCAAACCAAACAAAACAAATTGAAGGTTTGTAGCAGCCCCGTGTCAAGCAAGTCTTTCAGCACCATTTTTCCCAACAGCGTTTGCTCGCTTTGTGTCTGCATCACATTTTCGTAATTCTCTCTATATTTCAAACTTTTATTATTATTATATTTGTTATGGTGATTTGTAATCAGTGATCTTGGATGTTACCTCTATGACTTGCTGAAGGCTCAGATGATGGTTAGCATTTTTTAGTGAGAAAGTATTTTTAAATTAAGTGTACACTGTGTACACTATGTTCACTGTTTTAGACATAATGCTATTGCACACTTAATAGACTACAGTATTGTGGAAACATAACTTTTTTTTTTTCTTTTTTTTTTTTGCGGCACTCGGGCCTCTCACTGTTGTGGCCTCTCCCGTTGCAGAGCACAGGCTCCAGACGTGCAGGCTCAGTGGCCATGGCTCACGGGCCTAGCTGCTCCACGGCACGTGGGATCTTCCCAGACCGGGGCACGAACCCGTGTCCCCTGCATTGGCAGGCGGACACTCAACCACTGTGCCACCGGGGAAGCCCTAAACATAACTTTTATATGCACTGGGAAACAAAAAAGTTCACGTAACTAGCTTTATTGCACTGTTTGTTTTATCGTGGTGGTCTGGAACTGAACCTGGAATATCTCCAAGGTATGCCTGTACAGATAATCCCAAATTTGTCCTCTAGCCAAAGTCTTCTCCAAATTCCTCTCTCCAGTTGAGTTCTTCATGTCTGCATCAAGATATCCATCTCAAAATGTTTATGTCAAAATACACACCTGATTGTCCCACATTCAAAACCTGTCTCCCTGATGTTCCTCAACAACTTAGCTGGTACGTCTAGTCATTTAAGCCAAACACCTAGGGAAAACCCTTGATTCCTTCCTTTTACTTACATTGAATTCAACACTGAATGTTGTTTTTTCCTTCTCCTAGATGTACCTTGAGTTCATCTGCTTCTCCACATGTACACTATTGTTGGTCCACATCAAGCCACCATTATCTCTTCCCTGGATTACTTCCTTAACTTCCTCTCTCCTACACTCCTTCCCCTTCCATCACTATCTATGTAGCAGTCAGCAACCTCTTGGAAATATAAATCAGAACCCCCCCACCTTCTCACAACTTCCAGTGGCTTGCCACTAGTCTTAGCGTCAAATTCAGATTCTTCCTACCAGACCTACGTGATATGCCTTCTGTCTACCTTTTGAACTTCAGTGCTTCCTTCTCCCTATATAGCTATTCCACTCAGGGCCTATTGGCTACCTTTCTATTTTTTTTTTTTTTTTTTTTTTTTTTTTTTT
>NW_006783279.1:60425-62552 GCF_000442215.2 Lipotes vexillifer
CACGAACCCGTGTGCCCTGCATCGGCAGGCGGACTCTCAACCACTGCACCACCAGGGAAGCCCCCCCTTTCTATTTCTTGACCTGGCCAAAACCTTTCCTGTCTCAGGGCTTTTGCATTGCTGTTGTACTTGAATGAAAACTTGCAATTCTTTACATGAGGTTGCTTATTCTTTATTCCTGGTTTCTTGGCTCAACTTTTATTTTCTCACAGGTGTTTACCTATTTAAAGTTGACCAACTCCCACTGTTCTTTTTCATATGCTAGGAACCAGTTTTCAGTCTGAAGTTGTCTTATTTCTTTGCTTCCATTTTGTTCTCTTTTGCCTAGTGGGATGCATTTGTATTCAAGTGCTAGGACAGTGAATGATACATAGTAGACATTCAGTAAGCATTGGGGGAATGAATGGCTATATCCTCCATCATGCTAGATCAGATGTCTCTCCAACATACTTTATCTTATGTTAATGAGACACATTTCTGCTTCATCCTCTTTGCCCGTTTTGCGAGGATCTATTTGGAGAGCAGCAAAAACTTTACTAATTGAGAATTGTCTACCATTGATTCTGAATCAGCTGGGGTTTTTTTAAGATGTTATGGCTTTATTTAATTGTGTTTCCCCTCATATTCAAGAAGTAAATTTACACTTGATGGTTTCCTTCATATGACAGAATTGTCACAAAGAGCCAGCCCAAACCGTGGCATTTTAGAAGCAGTTTTATTTCCTGATTTAGAAGCAGTTTTATTACCATAACCTGATTATGAAAGAATTAATTTTCTTTCTAGAAGTTGGAGAAATTGGTGATCATATGCAGTGGTCTTTGGAAATCCAAAACAAGCGTAAAAATATGGAAAGAGGCCGTGAACACAGTTCATCGGGAAATGTGTTTCATCTGAGCAGAAATCTTGTTACTTTAAGGCAAAACCATGATAAGTTTGATGTACTGAACTCTAATTTAGATTTAGTTAACCAGAATAAAAGCTGTGTAGCGAAGAATCCTGACAAGTTTAATAAATATGAGAAATCGTTTCTTCGTACTAAGCATGAAAAACGTTACACTGGAGTTAAATGCAATAAATATGGAAACACCATCTGCACCAATTCAAAACTCAGTATACGTCAAACTGAAAAACGAAAGAAACATGAGTGTATTGAATGTGGTAAAACCTTCATCAAAAAGTCTCAACTCACTGTACATCAGAGAACTCATACAGGAGAGAAACCATATAAATGCCTTAAATGTGGCAAAGCCTTCTGTAGGAAAGCAGAGCTCAATGTACATATGCAAGTGGAAAGAGGAATAAAACCCCATGCATGCAGTGAGTGTGGGAAAACCTTCTCCAGGAAATCTCAGCTCCTTGTACATCAGAAAACTCATACGGGAGAGAAACCCTATACATGCAGTGAATGTGGAAGAGGCTTCATCCAGAAGGGTAACTTTCTTATACATCAGCGAATTCATACTGGAGAGAAGCCCTATGAATGCAAGGAATGTGGTAAAGCCTTCAGTCATAAGCCATGTCTCGTTGCACATCAGGTATTTCACACTGGAAATCCTCCCTATGTATGCAGTGAATGTGGAAGAGCTTACTTTCAAAAGTCGAGTCTCATTAGACATCAAAGAGGTCATACAGAAGAGAAACGCTATAAATGCAACGTATGTGGGAAAGGCTACTCCACGAAGTCAATACTCAGTAGACATCAGAGAGTTCATACAGGAGAGAAACCCCATGGATGCAGCAATTGTGGGAAAGCCTTCTGCCACAAGTCCTCCCTCACTAAACATAAGAAAACTCATATGAAAGAGAAATATGTGGATTCAGTCAAGGTGGAGAATGATTTTCTTGGGAACCACAGCTCATTATGCACCACAGAACCCGTACAGGAGAAAAACTCTGTTGAAACAATGACAGTGCAAGGGCCTTCTGTGGCCATGCAGACATCATTAAATATCAGGGGGTTCCTAGCCCAAGGGAATGTAGTCCTTGTGGGACAGCCTGTTGCCAGATGTGTACCCTCAGGTAATAACAGAGAATTTGTACAGGAGAGAAACCTCATGAATGCAGTAAATGTGGTAGTGCCTTCAGTTACCAATTATGTCTTATTTTATGTCACAGGAAACGTGTAGG
>NW_006783279.1:62562-66208 GCF_000442215.2 Lipotes vexillifer
ATTTGGTACGTTCAGTGTGGAAAAGCCTGTAGATCAAAGTTTTAGCTTGTGATATAGTTGAAAACTTTCACTGAGAGAATGCTAATGAATGTAGTGATAATGGGAAGATACACCTCATTAAGTATCATTGGCTCTAAGTAGGTTGAATTGTAACGAGCTTGACTTCAAAATCATCAATAAATTCACATCAGAAAGAAATTTTAGGAAGGCAGTTGTATCAAGTCCCTAAGACCACCCTCACATTTGATTATTCTCTAAAAGCAGTCACTAAACTCATAAAAGCTGCTATACTTACTGTTACAGTTTATGACAGTGAAGAGTTACAAATTAAAGTTAGCAAATGTAAAAGGTGCATGAGGCAGACTTTAGGAGAAACCAGGTGCATCCAGTTGTCCTCCCAGTGGAGTTGTATGGACAATGCTTAATTCTTCCAGCAATGACCTGATAACACATATGGCATAGTGCCAACCAGAGAAACTCACCTGAACCTTAGTGCCAGGGGGTGGGAAAGGCAGTAAGGGGGTTAGTTATGGAGGCATGGAGAAACGACATGACTGACCTTAACTTCTCAAACTCCAGCCTCCTAAGGATCAAACTGATACAGAATGGCCCAGAGCCCCAGGCAAACAAAAGCAGGTGTTCACCAAAAATCATATTGCTAATGTAAACTATATGGCATGGCTGAAACCCCAGGTATACAGAGATGCTCTTGGCAGGCAGGATATTCCAAGGGCTTAGAGGTTCCTTCTCAGGTGCCAGTCAAGGGTAATTCCTTTCATTGGAACGTGCAGGGTCTGAACACCCCAAACTTGCCGAGTCAGCCCCTAATTTGCACAGCAGTGAATAGTTCAAGGTTTTCAGTAACATGGTTCCTCATCCTGTGTCAGAAATAAGGAATGTCTATGGATACACCAAATGTGTTGAACCTTTAGCAGAATGGCAGAGATCTCACAAAGGAGATAAGCTCGTGATTGCAATGGATATTTGGAAACTTGTTGACGTAAGTCTACCCTCATTTTGCATCAGATTAACACCCTTAATGTGGTTTGTTTGTTTGTTTGTTTGTTTTTCGGTACACGGGCCTCTCACTGTTGTGGCCTCTCCATTGCGGAGCACAGGCTCCGGACGCGCAGGTTCAGCGGCCATGGCTCACGGGCCCAGCCGCTCCGCGGCATGTGGGATCTTCCCGGACCAGGGCACGAACCCGTGTCCCCTGCATCGGCAGGCGGACTCTCAACCACTGCGCTACCAGGGAAGCCCCCTTAATGTGTATTTTGATAGAGAATGTCTTGAACTCTCTCATTGCTAGGGAATGACGCCATAACTCATTTGAAGATGGTTTATAGTCCATGTCACATTGTACCTATTATATCTAAATCTTCTATCATCTTTGCCATATTCTTTTAGAAGCAAGTTTCTAGACCAGCCCACACTCAAGGGGAGAGTTGAGAATCTTTGAGGGCCTTCTTAGAGCCAGCCTACCAGAATAATGACTTTCAGGGAAAAAGACATTCTTTGCCGAGAGTTGCCATTGTTTCCTGCTTAAACAGTGCTTGAACAGAAGCTGGCGCTCGCCACCCCACCCCTTCAACCTGGCGGTGCAGAGCCAGCCTTCTGCTTCCTCCTCACAGCACCCTTGGACCACTCCCAAGGCGAGTAGGAGTAGTGTGACTGCTGTGACTACCACGTGCCCCTCACAGGTGCCCCAGCACTACTACTAGGACTTGGAGGCCACAAATAACTGCCAGATCCACCTGGAGCCTCTGACGTTTACCTGTCCGTGTCTCACTACTTTGATGGCCATGATGTGGCTTTGGAGAACTTTGCCAGTTGTTCTCGTCACCACTCTCGTGAGGGGAGGGGACATGCTGAGAAGCTGATGAAGATGCAGAACCTTCTAGGTGGCCGAATCTTTGGTGTATCCTGAAACCAGAAAAGGTTGACTCGGAGAGTGGGCTCAAGGCAAGGCATGTGTGTTCCACTCAGAAAAAGGCACGAATCAGTCACTACTGGAACTGCACAAATTGCCTACTGCGAAAAATGACCCCTACTTGTGTGACAACCTGAATGAGCAGGTGAAATACATCAGAGAATTGGGTGACCGCATAACCCACTTGTGCATGATGAGGGCCCCCGAATCTGGCACAGCAGAGTGTCTCTGACAGGCTCACCCTGATGATGAGAGCTAAGCATCAGGCTGGCTTCCCAGTGGCCCTGGGGGTGACTTCCCTGGTTACCATGACAATGCATCCATTTTGGGTTTTCCTTTACCTTTTCTGTAAGTTGTACTAAAGCATCCACTTAAGTTTTTTTCATTTGTACTATTCCTTCAAATTTGGTACCCAGATTAAAAAAAAATGACAGACTCATAAAGACCCCAGGTTATACTAGGATTCCAGTGCCATTGAGAATACCCAGTCTCATGGTAAGAGGGCCCTTGGTTGATAAGAAAATCTCACAAATGTCACCCTGTTTTTTACGTAGGAGTGATTTAGCTAGAAGTCACTGCTCCTCAGTCATTCACTTGAAACTTTGTGCTGGCTTGAAGAGGACAAATGACTGACAGGTGCAAGGAATTAGGAGCCTGGAGGATGGACCCCCCCACCCCCGGTCCCCTGCTCCCCCGCCATGGAACTCTTCCTCCACTCTCTGAGGAGAGCACATGGCTGGCTGATGCTAGAATGCCTGAGGGCATGGGATGAAGATGATTCTAAGACTGTGGTCGAAAACTGAAAACAGCAACCAACTGTTTCCTCTGCAGCAAGAAGAGAAAGCGAACAGGAAAAAGCAAGTGCCATCTCCATTTTCCTTCTGCCTCCCCATTCTCTCTCGTGGCCCACGTTGGCAGAACTTAACGTGAAACTGGCAAAAGAGAATCTGCTTTGCGCTATCACAAAGCAGACAGTGGAAGAGTAGTTTGAGAGGTGAGACCCGATAGCTAAATAATCAGGCGAGCAACCTATTTCAATTGAGATTAGCTGTGGTGCGTGCCCCTGGCCCCTGCAATTTACAAATCTGACAGTCCACTTATAGACAAGTGCGGATTGAAAATATATTTGTGAATAAAATGATACTTATTTAAACAGTCCTTGAATATTTGCTCTGTATAAGACAACCTGTTAGTAAAGTTACTAGTCATTATTTGTGTGTGTGTGTGTGTGTGTGTGTGAGGGGGGTTCGTTAGTAACTTTGATGGGATTTATGACCCAAAACACCAGTATGGTTTATGCCCCTAAAATCTATAACCTGTTTTGTATGTTTTGTACATTTTTTTTATATTCTTATTTTAGGGACAAATACAGTCTGAAATCATGTAAAGAGGGGAAAGGGAAGATCCTTTAAGGTGCTGGAATTACTGATTATTGATATGGAAAAAGATGAAATTAGATCCCTGCCTCACATTATATATCAAGATCCATTCTCAATAGATCAAAGACCTAAATTTGAAGGGTAATATTTAAAGAACACAATCTGGGGGAGATAGTTGGATTCTGATCATTTCAAAAGCCCTCTTTCCACTGGCTTCCAACCATGACATCCTCATACTCCCAAGAATTGACTCTTGGAATTGCACCAGTCATGGACCACGAGGACCTTCCCATCACTGGCCTCTACAGATTATTCTTGATTGACCCCCCCCCCCCCC
>NW_006783279.1:67086-84869 GCF_000442215.2 Lipotes vexillifer
CACACACACACAAAGGCCTACCAATCCTAGGCTACCCGGGGACCTTCGTCTACTGACCTTCCACTTCATCGATTCCTCAAACCTTCCCATCCACTGACTGACAGCCAGCTCCACCAGGTGGTGAATGTAAGGAATTTCAGTCTTCAGGTCGGCAGCTGGTTTCCTCTTGGTTCCACAGTCTTCATTGGAGAGCTAGAGGTAAGTGTGGTTAAAGGACACTAATTTCAGCAGGTGGGACTGAGGCCGAGTAGTAGTCATGTGAAGGTGTGGAGGGGAGGGGTCAGCACTAGAGGGCATCTGGCCGGATGTTGAAGAAAGGGTGGGAGCAGTTGGTGAAAGTGCTTCCTCGCCTAGGGCTCCCCTCTGTCATTGGCTGAGGAAATTAAATCAGCTGCTTCATGGGCAACTGCTCACTGGGCAGGAGGCTCCCAGCTGATGAGTCATTTTTCTGTTTTTGACTCATTGTGTGGTTTTTGTGGGTCCCTTACCCCTCTGAAGCTTCGCTTCATAAGCCGTGTAAACAAAGGGAGCAGGCTTGTCATAATACAAGAGAGTTACAGGATGGAACGTAGAACAAAGTTTATCCCCTCTTTTGGCTTCTCATGCTGCTGGTATTTCCCAGTCTTGGAGGCAGAAAAGCCCTGCCTCTGCCAGAGGCCCCGCCCATATAGATGAGAAGGCCTGACCTCAACACGGACCCTCCCACGGGGCGTTCCTCCTACCTCACCTTTCTTGGCCCGGCTCCCTTTGACACTCCTACATAGACCATGCCACCTCTTTTCCCCTGTTCCCCAACCTCTGTACCACTGTAACCGAGCAGGGGCTTCTGTGCTCACGGCACGGAAAGCGGGTGTTTGCAGCAAAGTAATGGTTTATTTGCAGGGTGCCACGCGGGGGAGTGGGAGACAAGTTTTAAAGGGGAATAAAAAAGAGGCTGGGATTAATCGTCGTCTTTTGACATTTCTTAAGCTTGGTTTCAGGAGTCAGAATATCTCTGGTTTATGATTTTTCTGGCCAGGTGGTCCATGGCTCTGGGTCTTGAAGTTCGTCTTGTCCTGGAGAAACAACCTGAGTTTGTACGTTAGTGATGATGTCTACAACAGCAATTTTATTACATTAAGGATGTTATTGACAACAATCTGACTCTGGCTGATGAGTGTTCAGCTGGCTCAGGATTGAGGTCAGAGTGGGCAAGAAAGGGAATAAAGTTTTGGACAGAGAGATTAATCATAAACTCACTAAGGGAACTCAGTTTTAGGGGGACTTGGTTTCAATCCTCACTCCTGTTTTAACTTTCCCCAAATCTTTGAGGGAACAGGGCAGTGACTGTTCTGGCTATTTCCCACCTCAATTTGGGGAGTGGAAATGTTGCATATTGAGCTGGGAACATTCCCAAGTTCCAGGTCTTGGACCCGAATCTTGCATGACTAAAAGCTTAGTCCCTTGGTCCATCGTTTGGGTGCAGCAGATCCAATTAGATGTAGGAGATGGAGTGAAACCCAAACTTTAATAAACCTTGGAAAATATATCTTATTCCCTGAGGAATTCAGGAGAATAAGCCTGAAAACCAGTCTGGACCTGGCACTTCTGGGGAGATATGTAGCCAGGTAGCCATTTGCCTAATTTTATCGAAGTAGGTTTTAACTTCTGATGTGGAATTAACATATAACAGGAGCTCTTGGCCACTACATATACAATATGATCTAAAGCAACTGTATTGTCTAGTACGATTCTAGCTAAAGAATCTGGTGCTTCACACCTGTCAGAATGGTTATCCTGAAAAAGTCTACAAATAACAAATGTCGGAGAGGATGTGGAGAAATGGGAACCCTTGTACACTGTTGGTGGGAATGTAAATTGGTGTAGCCATTATGGGAAATAGTATGGAGGTTCCTCAAAATCCGAAACCAGAACTACCATATGATCCTGGGTATATATACAGAAAAAAACGAAAACACTAATTTGAAATGATACATGCACCCCAATGTTCATAGCAACACTATTTACAATAGCTAAGACATGGATGCAAACCCAAGTGCCATCCACAGACAAATGGATAAAGAAGATGTGGTACGTGTATACAATGGAATATTACTCAGCCATAAAAAGAATGAAATTCTGCCATTTGCAGCAATGTGGATGGAGCTAGAGAATATTTATGCTTAGTGAATTAAGTCAGAGAAAGACAATATGATATCACTTATATGTGGAATCTAAAAAATAATACAAATAAATGTACATGCAAAACAGAAACAGACTCACAGATATAGGAAACAAACTAGTGGTTACCAAAGGGGAGAGGGAAGCAGGGAGGGGCAAATTAGGGGTATTAATAGATACAAACTACAATGTATAAAATAGATAAGCTCAAAGGATATATTGTATAGCACAGGGAATTATAGCCATGATTTTGTAATAACTGTAAGTGGAGTATAATCTGTAAAAATACTGAATCACGATGCCGTACACCTGAAACTAATACAATATTGTAAATCAACTATAATTTAAAAAAATTTTTAAGTGAAAAATGGTAGTTTGAGGTTTTAGCTTACTTTTCTTTAATTATCAGGGCAAGTTTAAATGTTTTTTTATATATTTGTTTCAACTTACTGCTTTCTGTTTAAAAAAATTATCTTCGATTGAGTTGCCTAACTGCACTGAGATTCAGTTTCTCCATCTGCAAAGGGCAGATAATATATATAGCACACTATTGCTGGAAATCAAATACAGGCATACCTCATATTATTGTGCTTCACTGTATTGCACTTGGCAGAAATTGCATTTTTTACGCACTGAAGGTTTGTGGCAACACTGTGTTGAGCAAGTCTATTGGCACCATTTTTTCAACCGCATTTGCTCCTTTTGTGTCTATCGCACCTTAGTAATTCTCACAATATTTCAAACCCTCCATCAGCAGATAAGAGTACAACTTACTGAAAGCTCCGATCATGGTTACATTTTTAAGCAATATGTTTTCATTAAAAAATAAAAATAAAGACATGTCTATATTAACCCAACAAGCTTAAGCTAACTTTAATACCAGATATTAATTTAATATTGACTATTTCCCAGATCACACGAAACTGAAATTCATTTGGGTTGGTTTCTTTTACATTTCTGAGGATTTATATAAGCACTTAACCTCCTTTAAGCCAATTAAATAGAGCTCATTTATAAATTAACTTTGGTAAGGGTAAAGATATATATTTATAATGCACATGTTACATACATACATACATCCAGACAGACAGAGATCTCATAGCTTCATTTTAAAACTTAGTCATGAATCAGGCATTATAATATACATTTCACTACTGTATAACTAACAGTTGGAATAATTTAAATTTAAAAGGCCTCTTTTCCCCTCAATCTCAAGAATTGGAGATGGTCTAGATAAGATACGACCTCCTGAGAGCCCTGGGAAGACATTTACATCTCACAGGGAAAGGAAAGCAAGTTCTAGAAGGACTTGTTCCCTTAGGGTCAGAATTCTAAAAAAAAATGTCTTAGACTGGCAAAACCGCAGTTTTGGATTGTCAAATGAGGCTTGTCATGGGCATTTTTCTTCAGAGTCTAAAGAATGTGGCTACGCAGTGTTACCAAAACAACAAACAAACAAACAAAACTTTGGCTTTAGTCATGGAACCAGAACTAAAGGTGGTCCAATTTTGTAGGATGCATCCTAAAGGGCTAGTTTTAGAAACTGAACCCCTCCCCATATCCACCAATTAAAATAGTGCACTTGTTTAACACAAATATACACTCACATGCACACACAAGACAAGCCAAATCAATTCCAAAAGATTTAAAGTCAAACCAGTTTCAAAAGGTTTAAAGCCAAACCAATTCCAAAAGCAACCTTAGGCTCTTTTATTAAACCCAATCCCTACAATATGGGCAATGGGCCTAGGAGAGCACCAGTATACAAGGATAAAAGTTTTAGGCTGGCACTACGGTGCAGTTGCTTACGTCTTCCAATCGAGAAACCATTCCTTTATTGCAAGCCTGAAATATTGCCTAGGGTTGCTGATGCGCGGTTGAGAAGGGAATTCCCCAGCCAGATCCCTGGGCCAAAGTGGCTGAGCAGCTGCTGGATCCTCAAAAGGAAAGTCCTGCGCTGGCAGAGCGTCAGCCGACCACAGGCACTAGCCTCGGAGGAATCTTTGGGTTGCCACATTGTCATTGAGCAAGGGCTTGTGTGCCTGAGGCGCTGAAAGCCAAACTGACAGCAGGTGTTTGTAGCAAAATAATGGTTTATTTGCAGGGCGCCAAGCAAGGGAGGTGGCTATCTTGGTCTTTGTGTTAGGGATGTTGTAAAGGTGAAGAACAAAGAAACTAGGATTAATCATCGTTTTGTAACATATCTGTGACATTTCTTAATCATGGTTTTGGGAGTCAGAATGTGTTTATGATTCTCTGGCCAGGTGGTCCATGGCCCGAGGGTCTTTGAGCTCATTTTGCAACAACCTCAGTTAATGTTAATTATGATATCTACAACAGCAATTTTATTACATTAAGGATGTTATTGACAACAGCAATCTCAGTCATTTGACTCTGGTGGATTAGTGTTCGCATAGCTCAGGACTGAGGTCAGAGGGTATAAGAAAGGGAATAAAGTTCTGGACAGAGAGCTTAATCATAAACTCAGTAGTGATACCAAGCAGGAGTGGGGCTCCTGGGCACAAAAGCCTTTCCGTGTCCCCCACTTTTTTTTTTAATTAAAAAATATTTATTTCTGGCCGTGTTGGGTCTTCGTTGCTGCGCACAAGCTTCTCATTGCGGTGGCTTCTCTTGTTGGGGAGCACGGGCTTGCGGGCTTCAGTAGTTCTGGCTTGTGGGCTCTAAAGCACAGGCTCGGTAGTTATGGGGCATGGGCTTAGTTGCTCCGCGGCACGTGGGATCTTCCCGGACCAGGGCTCAAACCCGTGTTCCCTGCACTGGCAGGTGGATTCTTAACCACTGCACCACCAACCGTGTCCCCCACTTCTCGCTTTCAGAAAACAGGCTTCATTTAGACTTCAGGGCCTTCCCTTAGTTCCAAGGGACAGGTTTAAACAGATGCTAATTAGGGAAGGGAGGGGATGCAGAGACAAGGGAGGAATAGTCTAGAAACAATAGTGCTGCCTTGGGGCACAGTCCTGTTCCCCTTCAAGGGCTACACCTAGCAGTGTCTTTGAGCTGTTTTGCAGATACTGAAACCCCCTCCAGGTGGGAGAAGTTAAGGCTAGCAGCTCACAGGCACGGAGGCCCCCCACCTGTTGACTTCAGGTCGCGGATATTGACTCCCACTTACCTCACCACCGACCAATCAGAAGAAGGTCCACGCCCTCTCAGAACCATTCCTATAAAAGTCCTCACGACCCCTTCCACGTCGGGACTCACGGTTTTGAGGGTGTTAGCTTGCTCTGGCCCCCTTTGCCTGGCAAAGCAGTAAAGCTATTTTCTACCTCCCCAGGAACTCTGTCTCCGAGATTAATTCGGTGTCCGGCTACAGAGGCTGGATTCGGCTTCAGTAGAGGAGCTCAGTTTTAGGGGGACCCAGTTTCACCACCTTAGCTCCTCCATAACCCTGTACTTTCCTCTAGAGCTTTCTCCAGCCAAAAATATTCCCACGGTCTGCCCCTCGACCAGGCTTCTCTCTGCTAAGGATAAAAGTCTGTTGGACACGTACACCTCCTTCAAGAAGGCCACCACCTCCTGTGACGAGAGACTCAGTGGCCATGGCCGTTTGAAGTCTTGGTCCTACATAACTGACGGGAAAGAAGACCAAGCTGCATTGTCAAGAGTCGGCACGTGTGCCACACTTTTGATGGCACTTGGGGAGACGGACGCTCCAGAGCTGAGATGTCCGGTGGGAGAGGCTACTGCTCTGTAGAGCACAACTTGGAAAACGGCTGCTCCACAGCTGCTGCTATATTGCCCCGCAGAGCCCTTCCACTCCTGCCCACCCCACGTGCAGAATCCAGGTCTCTGGAGGTGCTTCACGTGACCGGTGGCCATTGTCGGCTCACAGGTAGTACTGAGTATGCGCAGCAGTGGCGTTGCCAGGCGACCTGCTTTGGAAAGTAGCCTTTGGAAGCCTGTGGTTGTTCCAGCCATGTCGTGAGAAGACTCGGTAAGAGGAGAGACTTCTGTGGGGTGCAGTGGATCAATGATTAGGGTCGGTGGGGTCAGTGGCAGGAGTCTGTGAGGGTCAAGGAAGCAGGTGTATTGGGTTGATAGGCCGTTTGTTTAGTCCGTAATTGGAGAGTCTGTTGAAATCGGTGATCTGAGCAGTTTTTAATTGGGCGAATCTATGGTTCAGTGACGGAGGGAATGGGGGGTCCGCTATGGCATGATGAATCTGTGGGTTCAGAATTCATGGCCTGGGGAATAAGGGATGAAGGTTTGTGAGGTCGCTGATTGGGAAGCCTGTGAGAACTGGTAATTGGCGGAGTCCGTGTGGTCATTGATAGGACTGTAGGGTTAGTAATGGGGCGTCTTGAGGTCAATTATGGGAGAGTCTGTGGGCATTAATAATGTGGAGGTTTGGGGAATCAAGAATGAGGTATTGGGGGCAGTGATGGAGTCGTTGGGGGACATTAGGAGCTTGGAGGGGTCAATGATGGGTACAGGAGTCAATGTTTATGACTATTATTGGGGCAGGTCATGGAATGGAGTTGGTGTCTGTGACTGGTGAGCTCATGGAAGTTGTTGATTTGGGAAACCTGTGGAGTTAGTAATTGGGGAGGGACTCCCTGGAGATCCCTGATTTGAGTTTCCAACCTTTATTTCCTAACTTTATAACCAGATGGAGCTTCATGCTGTGACATTCCCCCCAGTTCCTCAGCAGCTTACCAGCTGTTCCCATCAAGCCACTCCTCAAACCCATTCTTCTCTTCACGTCCCTTTTTAAAAATATTTATTTATTTATTTTTGGCTGCTTTGGGTCTTCGTTGCTGCATGCGGGCTTTCTCTAGTTGCGGCGAGCGGGGGCTACTCTTCGTTTCAGTGCGTGGCCTTCTCACTGCAGTGGCTTCTCTTGTTGCAGAGCATGGGCTCTAGACACACAGGCTTCAGTAGTTGTGGCGCATGGGCTTCCGTAGTTGTGGCTCGCGGGCTCTAGGGCGCAGGCTCAGTAGTTGTGGCGCATGGGCTTAGTTGCTGCACAGCATGTGGGATCTTCCCGGACCAGGGCTCAAACCCATGTCCCCTGCATTGGCAGGCGGATTCTTAACCACTGCGCCACCAGGGAAGCCCCTCACGTCCTCCTTTGCTTTGACCACATCCCTACAAAAATTTAAAGTGTTTTTAAATGATCAGAGCCTAAGGAAATCTAAACTGATATTTTCTTGTATATTCGTAGAATATCACTGTGAGGATTCACAAAATTAGGAACAGAGGAACCGGGTGGTGGAAGGGCCTCAGCTGTACCTTGTGAATGTTGAATCATGCGAACTATTACTTGTTTTACAAAATACTTTCAACTGGTATGCCTAGAGAGTTTGTCTGATGTTACATTAAAACTGTATGTTATTTGCTGAAGATAAGACATATATCAAACATTCAATTATCCTTTTTCAGAACATGTTTTTAATTTTCATATAGGTAAGTGATGTCTTTGGTATGATCCTTCTCTTGTTTACACCTGGTAATTATAGAAATAATCACAATTCTGATTATATTCATGCTTCTTCACCATAATTTTTCACATTTAAATATTTACTGTCATTTTACAAATATGCAATGATTGCCAATTCTATTCTTACTTCACATAAGAGACATTTAGGATAATTTTTAATTTTATGATTTGTTTGGAATTTTTTGGTTGCTATCTTTCTTGTTATTCCTAATTCTATTTTGAGGAATTTATCCCACTTTTCATTGTGGTACCATATGTGGTCTTTTTTTTTTTTAATTAAAAAAATTTTTTTTAATTAATTTATTTTTGCTGTGTTGGGTCTTCGTTTCTGTGCGAGGGCTTTCTCTAGTTGTGGCAAGCGGGGGCCACTCTTCATCGCAGTGTGCGGGCCTCTCACTATCGCGGCCTCTCTTGCTGCAGAGCACAAGCTCCAGACGCGCAGGCTCAGTAGTTATGGCTCACGGGCCTAGTTGCTCCGCGGCATGTGGGATCCTCCCAGACCAGGGCTCGAACCCGTGTCCCCTGCATTAGCAGGCAGATTCTCAACCACTGTGCCACCAGGGAAGCCCGTGGTCTTTTCTTTTAAGGCAAATATGAATAATTGGAAACCATGTATATTTTCAATATGTACATCTTTTATCTACTTTGATATATTGCTGATGTCAATATTAGTTTTAATATTTAGGCCATATATATAATATTTTCCTACATTATCTGTCACAAAATTAGTGGTATTTTAATATCTTCTATCTCAGTGGTGTTTCTGTCAAACATCCTTGTTTTAGTCTTTTTTCTAAACAGCGTTTGTTTTATGTGATTTAGTTCTCTATTTGCTATGTAAAGCAACCACACTATAACTTCTAACTCATGTTCTTCTATAAATTTCTACTTTACCCCATTTAATGGCTCTCATCTTAAATTCTTTTACCTGCTACTGTTACTATTACTCTTCCTGATTCCGTTATCTACATTTGCCTGGTGCTGATATACTTTGTTTCTTACATTTTGTCTTCCCTGGCTGGTTTTTGAGGATGTGGGTGTCTCTGAGAACCAGCCAATCCCTGGATTTTGTTTTCATTTTATTCATTCCAGTCAGCTTTGTCTCGTCGTGGAGAGTTTTACTTTTGCCTTTGCTGCCTCAACCCTGTCCTGTGTGTCTCTCACTCCTGTTTTACTCTTTTTTAATTCTCTTTGTTTCCTTGTAGTTTAATTTGCTTTATAGTTCCTCTTACATAGATTATGTATTTTTTAGCTTTTATGCCATGGTTTAGAAGGCACACCTTGTTTATATTTATCTGCTGGAAGTTCCCTTTAAGTTTTCCAGAAATATTGTTGAATTTATGTTATCCTAATTAGCAAAGTGGCTAACAAAGATAATAGGTCTATTGTTTTATTTTATTTTATTTTTGTTTATTTTTTTTGGTCTATTGTTTTATATGTGATCTTTCTACTTTCTATTCTGGCTACCTCAGTTTTAAAATAGGAATAATTGGGGAGGATTAAATAATGTATATTGTTTGTTTAGCTTATTAACTTACACATCATTAGCCTATTACTAGAAATTATTTCGTGTGTGTGTGTGTGTGTGTGTGTGTGTGTGTCCCAATAAAGCTTTATTTACAAAAACAGGCAGCAGGCCTACCTCTTACACCTTTTCCTCTCCACAGCTGAGGTCCTGCTTGGTATAAAATTCCATTCCTTCCATGCCTCTGCCCAGGCTGATAACTTCATTCTCTGTATGGACTAGAGCACCTTCCTGCCTGTTAACAGTGTGACTTTTCTTTCCTGACAACCAATCCTGTCTGGGTCCAGGTAACACCACCCTAACTAACCTACATCCTTCTGTGCTGATTCACTTTTTACTTGCCCGGTTTCTGGATCTTCATGCTCCAAGAATCTTCCAACGTTTCTGTTCTCCACTTTCTGTTCTTGACTTTTATTGTAACTCCTTCAGTAATTTGAAAGCTTAAGCTGTTGGTTCTATGCTGGGGTTTCTCAGATTGGCAAATATTCTCACATTTGACCTCTAGCCCTGCATTTGCTTGCCTCCAGAATACCTCCTCTGTGATGTTCTGCTTTCAGTATAAATGTCAGAAATAGAAATGGAAATTATCTTCTCTCCCAAATAGCTCCTTTATTTCTTCCTCTTTTTTTTTTTTTTTTTTTTTGCGGTACACGGGCCTCTCACTGTTGTGGCCTCTCCCGCTGTGGAGCACAGGCTCTGGATGCGCAGGCTCAGCGGCCATGGCTCACGGGCCCAGCTGCTCCGCGGCATGTGGGATCTTCCCGGACCAGGGCACAAACCCGTGTCCCCTGCATCGGCAGGCGGACTCGCAACCACTGCGCCACCAGGGAAGCCCTGATATGTTATCTTTAACTAAAGGCCGTACTGTAGTTCTTACCTCATGTCCTTTTTCTGTTCTAGGCTTGAAGTAATATTGTAGGCTAATGACTCCCAAATGTTCATTTCCAGCCTAGAACTTTGTGCTCATCTCTAATCTTATTTGAAAGACTGGTCTCTTTACATCTTCACTTGAATGTCTACAGACATCTCAATCTTGGTAGGTACAAAGTTAAGCTCTTGATTCCCCTCGTCTTCCCCTAGACCTGTTCCTCTCTGAGTATCCCCCAGGTTTGAAACAGCACTACAGTCTGCTTGGGTGCTTAAGCCAAACCCCAATCACTTGTCTTCCCCTCCATTCTTACAAGTGTTTTTTCCATTTCTCCATATGCCAAATCCATTCCTGACTCAGGGGCTTTGCATTTGCTGTTCCCTGTGCCTGGAGTTTCCTTCCCCCAAGTTTTTACACTGCTGCCCCACCCTCTACCTTTTTATAGGTCTTAGCTCAAATGTTTCACTTTCAGAGGTGATCAGTTTATCTAAAGTTGACTTCCCTCAGCTTCTCTCAATTCCATCTCCTTGTTTCTTCCATAGCGTTCATCATCACCTTGGTGGTTTTCTTTTTCTGGACAATTTATTTAAAAAATTGAAGTATAGTTGATTAACAATATTATTTTTGTTTCAGGTGTACAACATTGTGATTCAGTATTTTTACAGGTTATACTCCATTAAAAGTTATTATACGATAATGGCTATAATTCCCCATGCTCTACAATATATCCTTGTTGCTTATTTATTTTATACAAAACAGTTTGTATCTCTTAATCCCATATCCCTAATGTGCCCCTCCCCACTGGTAACCACTAGTTTGTTTTCTATATCTGTGAGTCTGTTTCTGTTTTGTTATTATACATTCATTTGTATTTTTTAGGTTCACATATAAGTGATATCATACAGTATTTGTCTTTCTCTGACTTATTTCACTAAGCATAATATTCTCTAGGTCCATCCATGTTGCTGCAAATGGCAGAATTTCATTCTTATTTTATGGCTGACTAATATTCCATTATGTACATAATATATATATGTAATATGTCTGTTGACAGACACTTGGGTTGCTTCCATATCTTGGCTATTGTAAATAGTGCTGCTATGAACATTGGGGTCCACGTGTCTTTCTGAATTAGTATTTTCATTTTTTTTCTGGATATATGCCCGGGAGTGGAATTGCTGGATCATATGGTAGTTCTATTTTTAGTTTTTTGAGAAACTTTATACTGTTTTCCATAGTGGCTGCACCAATTTACTTTCCCACCAACAGTGTACAAGTGTTCACTTTTTTCTACACCCTCTCCAACATTTGTTGTTTGTAGGTTTTTTGATGATGGTCATTCTAACAGGTGTGAGGTGTTATCTCATTCTTGTTTTGATTTGTATTTCTTTAATAATTAGCAATGTTGAGCATCTTTTCATGTGCCGGTTAGCCATTTGTATGTCTTCTTTGGAAAATTGTCTCTTCAGGTCCTTTGCCCATGTTTTGATTAGATTGTTTGTTTTTTGTTATTGATTTATATGAGCTATTTATATATTTTGGATATTAACCCCTTGTCAGTGATATCATTAGCAAATATTTTCTCCCATTCTGTAGGTTGTCTTTCGTTTTGTCAAGCTCAGACTCCACAAGACTGCCCTCTGTTCAAATGTGAGTCTCAAGAATTGGGTGCCCGGGCTAACAACTCTTCTGTCTGACTTTGCTGTTACATCAGGGATTCCTCCACTCACTCCTCCCGCCACACACTTCAAGTTCAGTAATTTGCTAGAATGCTCACAAACGCCCGAAAACATTTTCCTTAAACCACAAGTTTATTATAAAGGATACAAAGGAATGGCCAGATGAAGGAGTACATTGGGTGTGTTCTGGAAGGAGCCCAAGCACAGGAGCTTCTGTCCCCATGGAGTTGGGTAACACCACCCTCCCTGCAGGTGGATGTGTTGCCCAGCTCTGAAGCTCTCTGTGCCCCATTGTTCAGAGGTTTCTATGGAGGCTTCATCCTGTGGGCATCATTGATGAAATCATTGGCGGTTGGTGTATAAGCTCACTCTCCAGCCCCTCTTCCCTTTCTGGAGCACAGGGCTAAGCCTGAAAGTTGCAACCCTCTAGTCTCCTGGTCGGTTCCTCTGGCAACCAGCTCCCACCCTGAAGCTCTCTAGGGGCTCACCAAGAGTCACCTCATTAACAGAACCTCAGACGTGGTTGAAAGGGATTTGTTATAAATAACAAAAGAGGTTCCTTTCACCTCTGTCACTCAAAACATAACAAGGGTTTTAGCAGCTCTGTGTCAGAAACCAGGGACGAAGACCAAATATATCACAGCTTCCGTGACAGAAATTTGTTCTTTCATGTTGTACGTTGTATGTTTTGTGTATGTACAGTACCAGCCTTACACTTCAGCAAGCTGACTTTCCCTGGACCTCAAACTTTTCACTCCTGCTGCCCTCTCCTATATCTTGGAGAAGCTTCCTTGAAATCAGCAATGCTGTGGGGAGAGGCTGCTGTGAATGCAGACCAGGTCTGGGTCATTGGAAACACCAACTCTGAATTATTTAAACGTCCCTTTCTGGGGGTTGAAACAGGCAGGGCCAGCAATTGTGTCTAGGTAATAATGTCCAAGACCCTGTTTCTCCCCGTTGGGGCATTTGATAACTCTTTACTTGCCCAACCCTCTTCATGCATGGGCTCAACACCATGGTTCAAGGGAGTTCCATCAGGGCCCATAGCAAGGTCTGGTTCTGTTACTGAACACAAGTTCATGTGCCCAACACACAGTGAGGCCAAACAAACTGAAACGTCAGAGTTCAGAGCAGAGAAAGGTTTATTGCAGGGCCATGCAAGGAGACGTGTGGCTCATGCCCCCAAAACCCCCAACTCCTCAAAGTTTCAGCAAAGCCCTTTTAAAGGCAAGGTGAGGGAGGGGCATGGTTAGTTGTTGCAGACTTCTTGGTGTCAGAATCCACGTAGGTTCTTGTAGCTGTCCACTGTCCACGTAGGTCAGGTCGGGATGTTTCTGAAACCTCCAACAAGACAGCTTTTTATCTCTATATGAATGGACTCTTGAAGGTCAGAGTCTTGAGAATAGGCTATCTTGTATATTTCAGGCTACATGTAACATTCTTTTACAAAAAGTGCAGAGCCAGCATGACTAAGGACAGGCAACAGAGCACAAAGGTTAAAGTGAAAAAAGAACAGGTCTAATATGGAGTCAGATTTGATCTTCCCTATGATGGCTCTGGGAGGGTGTTTTATATGTGAGTGGGAATTTTTATGTGTTCAGCGTGTGCATTAATGCCTGTGAGTGTGCGGCTGAAATTACATGAGCGCGTGGGTGATTGTGTATTGTGTGTGTGCATATGTGTGCGAATGCGTGTGACTGTGAGAGAGTGTGAGTATGCGTGCATGTGTGTTTGCATCTGTGTAAATGAGTTGGGGGGGGATGGGTTGTCCACTGTTTTGGCTCTAGCAACTGACTTGACATTGGGGAATCACTGCATAGTGAACCTTGATCGAAGAGGTGATTTGTGTGTAGGAAAACCTGCAGAATTAATTTCAACCATAATATATATTTTTTTCCCTTCTTGACTCATCAGATATATATTTCTTAATTTAAGCGGTAATCATAATTCCTTACTCAAAGTTTTGCACAAAAGCAAGTGTGGAGGACTTTGTTGACCATTTGATGGTCTTGAATTAAGTGAGTAGCATTGACTTATCTGGCAGTAACAGGAATAGTAAAATCTCCCTCTTAAACCATCTGATCCTGGTGCGGTTATTTGCAAGGGTCTCTTTTATTACTTTTTTTTCCCCCAACCCACCCCACCCCCCAAGGGTCTCCTTTAGAACCTTCTCTCTTTCTTCTATGGATATTAGTCTGCTTCTGCTTCCTATCGTTAGTGAGGGTCAATGTCAGTAAAATTTAGTTTCCCTAACAATTTACAGATTCATTGATATTGAGGTGTACAAATGAGTGCAATGATATCTAATAGACATTGGCATCATGTTCTTGTTATTTGTATCTCTTTTTAGATCCTTCTCAAATACTTGGACAAATTCCATTTCATTGCTCATACCTTAATTGATGGTCCAGCTCAGTGTATGAAATTAGGAAAGAACTGTCCTGGGTAGAATTTCTCAGGGAGGAAGAACCTGCACTGAGACATGTACTTGCATCCAGTCCCTTACGTGTCAAACCTAAGTACTTCCTGATCCCTACATATGAGCCCCGTCTGCCTCCAGGGATCGTGGAAAAGTAAGCATCTGTCACAAACGCGCCAATAGTCTCTTAAGACATATTAGCTAGAAAGTGATAATTGTCCTTGGTAATTAGCAACTAGGAAAATGTTTTCAAAAATAATCACAGCTCCCAAGCCTGTTCCTGCCAGTACTGCTCCAGGTGAAGTGATAATTGCAGTTCTGCGGGGAGGGGAGGTCACAGGATCACAAACTCATATCTCAGGGTGGAGCTACCCCTCTTGCACTGATGGCTTTGACCTTCGCGTTGAGCCCACCATCCAGGCAGCAGGAAAAAGGCAGTGGGTTTTCTCTATATTCATTAGGGAGGTGGAATCTATAAGGGAAGGATTTGTGCAGGAAATTGGGAAGTGAGCATATTGGATAAAGGGAATCTCCCGCGTATGAACCTGGTCCAGCACCAAAACCATACAGGACAGTGGGATAAATCCTAAGGCATGAACTGAGATAGTCAAGAGAGATGGGGTCCTAGACCTTTCACCAATCCCTGATGGCTCCTAACGTAATGTATGTATTTCTCACTGACAGTGATTGTTGTGATTTAATGCAAGTGATGATGAAATCTGATTTTTCATGTGCTTAAGGACTGTATTTCCCAGTTCAGTCTGCTGTTCAGTCTACTTTACAAAAATTGTAGACATAAATTTCAGGTTTCAGAGGTGAGCCCGTAATACCTCCATACTTGTAACAAACACTGGGATGAATCTACAGGACTCAGCTGATGCTGTGTAGAAACAGTGTGTCTAGCAGCCATTGTTGGAATGTAAATGCTTTCTCTAACTCTGGCTGTATGAATTGCTTAGCAGATTTGTTTTTAAAAATCTTTATTGGAGTATAATTGCTTCACAATACTGTGTTAGTTGTACAGGTGTCTGTTGTACACCAAAGTGAATCAGCCATATGCGTACACATGTCCCCATATCCCCTCCCTCTTGAGCCTCCCTCCCAGAGGATTTAATAATTGTGTCTTTATTGATTATGGAGAGAGTCTTCTCACTAAAAGGGAAGTAGAATTTAAGAAAAATAGAACTTTGTAAGTTTCAGATACCATTTTTAGGCTCAAATGTATCCTGTGATATTTCTGCTGCTTTTAAATATTATGATACTGATCCAGAAAATGTATGGCATTTATACAGTACACAAGTTGCTCACCTTAACATTTGATTTTGCATGTGTCTTGTATTTTCATATCTTTCACAAATCTTGCCTTACTGCTAATACTTTTAAGCTTTTTTTTTTTTTTTTCCGGTACGCGGGCCTCTCACCGCCGTTGCCTCTCCCCCTGCGGAGCACGGGCTCCGGACGCGCAGGCTCAGCGGCCATGGCTCACGGGCCCAGCCGCTCCGCGGCATGTGGGATCCTCCCAGGCCGGGGCACGAACCCGCGTCCCCTGCTTCGGCAGGCGGACTCTCAACCACTGCGCCACCAGGCTAATACTTTTATTTGACTCGGGTATTAATAAATAGTTATGCATGTGACCTGAAATCAGTAATAATTTGTTTCTACTGTGCACTATTAATCAGGCATCAGTGTTTCCTGTCCCATAGTTCCAGTGACTTATAACATTGTACTTTTGTCCTGGGATGGAAGTAAATGAATCTTTTTGTTTCCATCCTAATATTGAGCCATTCTTGCATTTATTAAATCCAAATTGTCATGGGTGGGTACCTGCAGTTTTATACTGCAGTCGGTGTATTTACATTTTTTTAAGATTTTTATTTTCTTTATTTTTTGGCTGCGTTGGGTCTTTGTTGCTATGCGCGGGCCTTCTCTAGTTGTGAGCGGGGGCTACTCTTCGTTGCGGTGCGCGGGTTTCTCATTGCGGTGGCTTCTCTTGTTGCGGAGCACGGGCACTAGGCTTGTGTGCTTCAGTAGTTGTGGCACGCGGGCTCAGTAGTTGTGGCTTGTGGGTTCTAGAGCACAGGCTCAGTAGTTGTGGCACGTGGGCTTAGTTGCTCCAAGGCGTGTGGGATCTTCCCGGACCAGGGCTTGAACCCGTGTTGCCTGCATTGGCAGGTGGATTCTTAACCACTGCTCCACCAGGGAAGCCCCCGGTGCATTTACATTTAAGTAAGATTTCTACAGCTTTATTCAAAGTTTGTATTTGGCAATAGAATAGGTCTTAATGACAAGTTTCCACTTATTTATTAACTACATTTTTAAATAAAATATCAGCAACCTAAATTGAAATGACAAGGTGTAAAAGCAAAACTAAATTTAGATCTGGTTTATCTGAAGAACACAGGTGACTAGTATTTGAATATATTCTGGATTAAATGCACTGTCATTGTAACCAGCCCAGTCAGGGTCAAATCCCACTATCCACCTGCTCCCAACCAGTGAGTCAATTTAGACCTTAAACAAAATCTTAAAAAAAAAAAATGTAAATGCACCGACTGCAGTATAAAACTGCAGGTACCCACCCATGACAATTTGGATTTAATAAATGCAAGAATGGCTCAATAGTAGGATGGAAACACTTAACCTCTATGTCAGTGTTTGCCTCATCTTTATAAGGAAGATAAGTGTTTGCTTCAGGAATTTGTGAGGAGTAAAGATGTTACCACATGTGTGGCTTTCATAGCAGTGAGCCATACATTCTAAGTGTTCTTTAATGGTTATACGTTCAACCCTTGGATGCCTCGACATGACAGGAAGACTATATTTCAAAGGAAGCCTATTGTTAAGTGCCGAATGTTGGATTTCAGTTTACCTGGTACATGTGGTCCATGCCTCATATTCGCATTCAGGATCTTCTAACTCAGAAGACAAGCATCAGTCAGTGAGACCTGATAACATGGCTGCCAGGGATTTGGCAGCAGGATCGATCTTATTATTACCGACAGTATTTGGAATGCTGGGGAATTTCCCCCTCTCTCTCTCTCTCTCTTTTTTTTTTAAACATCTTTATTGGAGTACAATTGCTTTACATTATTGTGTTAGTTTCTGCTGTATAACAAAATGAATCAGCTATACGTATACATATAATCCCCATATCCCCTCCCTCTTGCGTCTCCCTCCCCCCCTCCCTATCCCACCCCTCTAGGTGGTCATAAAGCACCGAGCTGATCTCCCTGTGCTATGCGGCTGCATCCTACTAGCTATCTATTTTACATTTGGTAGTGTATATATGTCCATGCCACTCTCTCACTTTGTCCCAGCTCACCCTTCCCACTCCCTGTGTCCTCAAGTCCATTCTCTACATCTACGTCTTTATTCCTGTCCTGCCGCTAGGTTCTTCAGGACCTTTTTTTTTTTTAGATTCCATATATATGTGTTAGTATATGGTATTTGTTTTTCTCTTTCTGACTTCACTCTGTATGACAGACTCTAGGTCTGTCCATCTCACTACAAATAACTCAATTTCGTTTCTTTTTATGGCTGAGTAATTTTCCATTGTATATATGTGCCACATCTTCTTTTTCCATTCATCTGTCAGTGGACCCTTAGGTTGCTTCCATGTCCTGACTATTGTAAATAGTGCTGCAGTGAACATTGTGGTACATGACTTTTTT
>NW_006783279.1:85100-90466 GCF_000442215.2 Lipotes vexillifer
CCGTGGCTCACGGACCCAGCCGCTCCGCGGCATGTGGGATCTTCCCGGACCGGGGCACGAACTCGTGTCCCCTGCATCGGCAGGCGGACTCTCAACCACTGCGCCACCAGGGAAGCCCAAGTACATGACTTTTTGAATTATGGTTTGCTCAGGGTATATGCCCAGTAGTGGGATTGCTGGATCATATGGTAGTTCTATTTTTAGTGTTTTAAGGAACCTCCATACTGTTCTCCATAGTGGCTGTATCAAGTTACATTCCCACCAACAGTGCAAGAGGGTTCCCTTGTCTCCACACCCTCTCCAGCATTTATTGTTTGTAGATTTTTTGATGATGGCCATTCTGATGGTGAGGTGATTCCTCATTATAGTTTTGATTTGCATTTCTCTAATGCAAATTTCTCTAGTGATGTTGAGCATCCTTTCATTTGTTGGCAGTCTGTATATCTTCTTTGGAGAGAATTTCTCTTTTTTACCGTTATCTCTTCCCTTATTGCACTGGGTATAGGCTGAGGACCATAGGTTTGATTGTCAAGAACCTGACTGTAGCCGAAATCTTGGTTCTGTTCTCTGATGGATTTCACAATACAGTGAGAAATTATGGGTGGCACCACACGGACAGTGATTTTTGCATGCAAAAATTTCCCCTGTGTTCATGGAGTGGGCAGGGGTGTGTCCATTGCCACCACTTGCTTTTTGAGTATCTTCCAGGCCATCACGATCAGTCCCAAGACTTCTAGGTGGGCAGAACTTAAAGTGAAACCACTGGCAATAGTTTTATGGATATGATCACAATTAAAAATGCTTTTCATTGAAAAAAATCCTAGTGGTGTAGGCAGATCTCCATCCCCTGGTGTTACCCCTTAGTGGTTTATATTACATTACAGGCAAAAGGGACTTTGCAGATGTACCTAAGGTTACTAGTCAACTGACTTTAAAATAGGGAGCTTAAATGAATTATCTGGGTAGGCCATGTGTAGTCACATGACCCTAAAGAAGAGAAAGGCCCGTTAGATGCAACTAAAGAGGAACAGATTGAAAACAGGAGGGGGAGTCAGTGTGCTGATGCTGGCTTTCAAGACAGGGGGAGCCGTATAGAGATTGTGAAGAATTTTGCCAAAGTCATGAATCAGCCTGGAAGGAATTCTCCCCCAGAGGTTCCCGTTAAGAGCCCAGGAGAGCGGACAACTTGATTTTGGCCTTCTGTCTTACTGACCTGTGAGAAAATGAATGAGTGTTGTTTGGGGCTGCTAATATCATGGGAATTTGTTTCAGCAACAATAGAAATCCAGTCCGCATAGCAACACAATAAAATAAACAATAGGGCTTCCCTGGTGGCACAGTGGTTGAGAGTCCACCTGCCGATGCAGGGGACACGGGTTCGTGCCCCGGTCCGGGAAGATCCCACATGCATCAGAGCGGCTGGGCCCGTGCGCCATGGCCGCTGAGCCTGCGCGTCCGGAGCCTGTGCTCCGCAACGGGAGAGGCCACAACGGTGAGAGGCCCGCGTACCGAAAAATATATATATAAATAAAATAAATAAATAAACAAATCAATAAAGTTAGGTAAAATTCCCATTTATTCTCCCACAACTGATGCCATTTTGATCTTCAAGTGTAACAGTTATATTCAGTTTTATGTTTACTTTTTTTTAAAATGTAGTTTTAGAGTATATTTAATATTATATCTGAAATGGCATAAAATTGAATTTTTTAAAGTATTCTGTTTTGGTCAGTGTTTACACATATATTGTCACACTGGACTTATTTTCCAATTGCTCTCCTCAATCACTGATCTATGATGAAGATATTTTTAGTCCAATATAAGTAGATCTACAATATTGTCTGAAACATCACAATTTACTCAATGGAGTTTATTTTTCAATTTAATTTTTATTTTTTAATTGAAGTTTGGTTGATTTAAAATGTGTTAGTTTCAGGTGTACAGCAAAGTGATTCAGTTATGTATATAGGTATATTTTTTCAGATTATTTGTCATTGTCAGTTATTACAAGATATTGAATTTAGTTCCCTGTGCCATACAGTAAACCGTTGTTGCTTATCTATTTTATGTATAATAGTTTGTCTGTTAATCCCATACTCCTAATTTATCCATCTCCCCACTTTCCCCTTTGGTAATCATAAATCTGTTTTCTATGTCTGTGAGTCTTTTTGTTTTATATATAGATTCATTTGTATTATTTTTAGATTCCACATATAAGTGATATCATATAATATTTGTCTTTCTGAAATTAAAGATGATACAAACAGATGGAGAGATATACCATGTTCTTGGATTGGAAGAATCAACATTGTGAAAATGACTCTACTCCCCAAAGCAATCTATAGATTCAATGCAATCCCTATCAAACTACCACTGGCATTTTTCACAGAACTAGAACAAAAAATTTCACAATTTGTATGGAAACACAAAAGACCCCGAATAGCCAAAGCAATCTTGAGAACAAAAAATGGAGCTGGAGGAATCAGGCTGCCTGACTTCAGACTATACTACAAAGCTACAGTAATCAAGACAGTATGGTACTGGCACAAAAACAGAAAGATAGATCAATGGAATAGGATAGAAAGCCCAGAGATAAACCCATGCACATATGGTCACCTTATCTTTGATAAAGGTGGCAGGAATATACAGTGGAGAAAGGACAGCCTCTTCAATAAGTGGTGCTGGGAAAATTGGATAGGTACATGTAAAAGTATGAGATTAGATCACTCCCTAACACCATACACAAAAATAAGCTCAAAATGGATTAAAGACCTAAATGTAAGGCCAGAAACTATCAAACTCTTAGAGGAAAACATAGGCAGAACACTCTATGACATAAATCACAGCAAGATCCTTCTTGACCCATCTCCTAGAGTAATGGAGATAAAAACAAAAATAAACAAATGGGACCTAATGAAACTTCAAAGCTTTTGCACAGCAAAGGAAACCATAAACAAGACCAAAAGACAGCCCTCAGAATGGGAGAAAATATTTGCAAATGAATCAACTGACAAAGGATTAATCTCTAAAATTTACAGGCAGCTCATGCAGCTCAATAACAAAAAAATAAACAACCCAATCCAAAAATGGGCAGAAGACCTAAATAGACATTTCTCCAAAGAAGATATACAGACTGCCAACAAACACATGAAAGAATGCTCAACATCATTAATCATTAGAGAAATGCAAATCAAAACTACAATGAGATATCATCTCACACCAGTCAGAATGGCCATCATCAAAAAATCTAGAAACAATAAATGCTGGAGAGGGTGTGGAGAAAAGGGAACACTCTTGCACTGCTGGTGGGAATGTGAATTGGTTCAGCCACTATGGAGAACAGTATGGAGGTTCCTTAAAAAACTACAAATAGAACTACCATATGACCCAGCAATCCCACTACTAGGTATATACCCTGAGGAAACCAGAATTCAGAAAGAGTCATGTACCAAAATGTTCATTGCAGCTCTATTTACAATAGCCCGGAGATGGAAACAACCTAAGTGCCCGTCGTCGGATGAATGGATAAAGAAGATGTGGCACATATATACAATGGAATATTACTCAGCCATAAAAAGAAACGAAATTGAGCTATTTGTAATGAGGTGGATAGATCTAGAGTCTGTCATACAGAGTGAAGTAAGTCAGAAAGAGAAGGACAAATACCGTATGCTAACACATATATATGGAATTTAAGAAAAAAAAATGTTATGAAGAACCTAGGGGTAAAACAGGAATAAAGACAGAGACCTACTGGAGAACAGACTTGAGGATATGGGGAGGGGGAAGGGTGAGGTGTGTTAGGGCGAGAGAGAGACATGGACATATATATACTAACAAACGTAAGGTAGATAGCCAGTGGGAAGCAGCCGCATGGCACAGGGAAACCGGCTCGGTTCTTTGTGGCTGTCTGGAGGGGTGGGATAGGGAGGGTGGGAGGGAGGGAGACAAAGAGGGAAGAGATATGGGAACATATATATATGTATAACTGACTCACTCTGTTATAAAGCAGAAACTAACACACCATTGTAAAGCAATTATACCCCAATAAAGATGTTAAAAAAAAAAAAAATATTTGTCTTTCTCTGTCTGACTTACTTCACTTAGTATGATATTCTGTGAGTCCATCCATGTTGCTGCAAATGGCAATAATTCACTCTTTTTTATGCCTGAGTAATGTTCCATTGTATATATGCCACATCTTTTTTTTATTATTTTTTTATTTTTTAACATCTTTATTGGAGTATAATTGCTTTACAATGGTATGTTAGTTTCAGCTTCACAACAAAACGAATCAGTTATATATATACATATGTTCCCATATCTCTTCCCGCTTGCGTCTCCCTCCCTCTCACCCTCCCTATCCCACCCCTCCAGGCAGTCACAAAGCACCGAGCTGATCTCCCTGTGCTATGTGGCTGCTTCCCACTAGCTATCTACCTTACTTTTGGTAAGGTATATATGCCACATCTTTTTTAAAAAAGTTTTTTTAATTTATTTTTGGCTGTGTTGGGTCTTCATTGCTGCACATGGGCTTTCTCTAGCTGCGACAAGCGGGGGCTACTCTTTGTTGCAGTGCGCAGGCTTCTCATTGCGGTGGCTTCTCTTCTCGGCAGAGCACAGGCTCTAGGTGCACGGGCTTCAGTAGTTGTGGCTCACAGGCTCAGTAGTTGTGGCACATGGGCTTAGTTGCTCCGTGGCATGTGGGATCTTCCTGGACCAGGGCTTGAACCCGTGTCCCCTGCGTTGGCAGGCGGATTCTTAACCACTGTGCCACCAAGGAAGCCCACCACATCTTCTTAAGCTGGTCATCTGTTGATGGAAACTTGGGTTGCTTCCATGTCTTGGCTGTTGCAAATAGTGCTGCTGTGTACACTGGGGTGCATGTATCCTTTCTAATTAGAGTTTTCTTTTTTTCTGGATATATGATTATGAGTGGGATTGCTGGGTCATATGGTAGCTCTATTTTTAATTTTTTAAGGCTCATCCATACTGTCTTCCATAGTGGCTGCACCAGTTTACACTCCCACCAACAGTGTTGGAGATTCCTCTTCTCTCAGTGGAGATTATTAATGAGACATCTTTGTCAAAACACTCCCTGTTTATACGTTTAAAGAGTTGAATGTCAGCTGTCACATCATGGGATGTGGATAGTTGGCCACGTTGCCTTGTACACACATGGATTATCCCAGTGGTTCTGAGGGATGGGACGGCTTCACCACCACGATTCACAATCTCACTGTAGGTGCGTAATTGCTCAGTTGCTCCTGCAACTGGCTGTAGAATGTAATACCCTACCATCTGTGTACCCACATACACCCGCCTTTCTTTCTTTTTTTTTTTTTTTTTTTTTTTTTTGCGGTACG